>NW_010398515.1:24760-28675 GCF_000710305.1 Buceros rhinoceros silvestris
GGGAAAGAGAACTTTGTGGCTATCCGTGCAAGCTACGGAGTGTACAACTGGAGGTGCTAAACCGACTCACAATTTCCTATATATGCCAGAATGCACCATTCCATTGTTAGGGTGAGATTTACTGTACTAACTGAATCCTCAAATAAGCTTTTGTGAGAAATCTCTACAGTTGCACATTCCGTGAGAAACAGCATGAAAGGCTCAAATTCACTTGCTGTCGAGCAAGACTTTGGAAGAACCTGAAAATGACATACCAGACCCAGTACTAAATGTGGTGATTCCTTTGATATGGACCTCAAAGAAACCAGAGAAAGCAAAAGAGTGAACCCAATTAAAACAGAGCTTAAACCAGGGGCAAAAAGCGGTGAGGGTAGATCAATAGCTCTTAGACTGGGGACATGGGAAGGACTGGAGCCTTTGATCAATACTTTCATGCAATACGGGCTGCTTAGAGACTGTCAGTCTGAATCAATACTCCTACCAGTAAAGAAGCTTTGTTCTGAAGAGTTTAGACAAGTACAGAATTTAAGAGCAATAACTCAAATAACCATGGACATACACCCTGCTGTGCCACAGCCTCATACCCTGCTGGTGTTGGTACCTGACAAGAATGCTTATTTTACTGTTTTGGACTTGAAAGATGTTTTCTTTTGTATCGCAGTGGACAAAAAAGCCAAACAATCTTTGTCTTCGAATGGGAGAATGCCACGACAGGAAGAAAGATGCAGCTGTGTTGGACTGTGCTTCCTCAAAGATTCGAAACCAGCCCAACTCTGGTAACTTCATGTCATGGCTTGGCTTTGCGAGCGAAGATCTGGGAAGGGCTTTTCCCACGCTCACGGCAAGCGATGAGTGCACCCTTCAGGCCTGCGCGGTGGATTTTTTTAGGTGAGGCGCAACATGCGTGGAACTGGCTCCGCCCTTTACACCTGAGGTTCATCTGCCAGGGCCCAGCGAGCTTGGATGGTGACAGTGAAGTCCTCGGGTCGTAGGTTTGGTTAGAGTGTCCTTCTCTTAGATGGAGCCTTACAGGGCCAAACGAGCTCCATCTGCCCGGGTTTGGAGTCAGAGTTGTCCTTCTCCTAGGATGGCTGCCCGAAGGCTAGTGAGCCCATCCTGCCCGTGGACACACTTTGTCTGACCCTTCAGCTGAGACCTGTCTGGGCTGGGAGACCCCACCGGAGGCACATGCCACCCCCAGCACAGCTCTCAGCCTCACAAGGGCATGCAAGCTCCTTCCCCACAGCAAGGGGGTGCCCGTGAAAGAGTCGCTGCTCTACCTCCAGACATCACAGACCCGGGCACGGGGCGGCCGGGGCCTGCCAGGAACGGGAGTCCTGGGGGGTTTCTGGTAAAAGAACAATGGTGGGGGAACAATAACAACGTGGCTCTGTTGCAATACATGGATGACACTGATAGGAGTTGACACTGAAAAAAAGCTGTCTAGCAACAATTAATCTGCTCAGTCACCTAGGGTTAGCAGCGTATGGAGTGTCCCAGAAAAAGGCTCAAGTGGCAAGAGAAAAAGTTCGATATCTGGGCTTCAAAGTATCAAAAGAACAAAGAGAACTTGGAACAGAAATAAAAGGCCATCTGTGGAATTGCAGTGCCAAAACCTACGAGACAACTGCAGAGATTTTTGGGAATGGCCGATTTTAGTTGAACTTGGATTCCATAATTTTGGGCTGATAGTTAAACCAGTATATGATGCTGTTAATGGACCAGGATACTTCCTGGAGGGAACTCCAGAAAACCAGAGAAGCTTCAATGAAATAAAGACAAAACTAATGGAAGCTCTATCATAGGCTTCTCCAACATGACACAACCATTCCATGTGCATGAAAGATGACTTGTGGTGGCTACAGCTCTGCCTGTCCAGGAGGCAGAAAGCTTACCCTGGGACAACCCATAACAGTATTAGTCCCACGTGCAGTAGTGGCTATCTTAAACAATAAAGGACACTGCTGGATTTCTTGAAGTTGACCGGCAAAATATCAGGCCATCTTGGTGGATCAGGAGGATGTGATCCTGGGTGTGGAGTCTACCCTAAATCCAGCTGCTCTATTGCCCGCAGCTGAGCAAGAGCCTTTGCAGCATGATTCCTTGGCCACTGTTGAACAAGTTTATGCTAGCAAATCAGATTTAAAGGATGAACCACTGAAAAATGTGCACCTGAAACTGTATACAAATGGTAGCAGTTTTGTAAAAAACAGATAAAGAAAAGCAGGATATGCAGTGGTAACCCTCTGGGAGGAAATAGAAGCTCAAAACACCTCAGCGCAGAAGACAGAAGTCATTGCTCTCACAAGAGCCCTTGAAATCAGAATGGGACAAAAAGTTAACATCTATACTGAACCCAAATATACCTTTGGGGCTATACATGCTCGTGAAGCTATTTGACTGCTAAACTCCCAGGAGAGGGGTAAAATATATGGACGAGAGATCTTAAAATTACTCCACGCTGTATTAGAACTAAAGGAAGTAGCAATAATGCACTGCAGAGCCCATCAGGAAGAACAGGGAGAAATTATTTGTGGAAATAGGAAGGCAAAAGGCCTTACGTGAATGTGTAATTGGAGCCCTGATACCAAGCAGAGAAGTCAACATGACACCTCCACAATATTCTGAGAAGGAAGACTGGCTGAAACACTGAAGTGTTCAAAGAATGCAGAAGGACGGTGGGTAACTCCAGATCAGTGAGTCCTTACAGCCAAAGCGATGGAAGCTCTCCTCGAGGTTACGCGAAGGACCGCACGTGGGAGCTGATGCTGTGATAAGCTGTGTTAAGAGATACGCTGTAGGGCCGAAAATGCAATCAAGTGCAGACATAATAATAAAACACTGCTGAACTTGCAGTGCAAATAATCCCAAAATCCAAGGAAAACCACCTGTAAAAACAGGAATAGCTCCCGGGGAACACTGACAAAATTCTCCAAGTTGCCAAAGTGGAGACAATTATCTACTCGTTTTAGCAGATACTTTCTCAGGATGGCCAGAAGCTTTGCCTTGCCACACCAATCAGGCTAGAAAAATTATTAAAGCATTGTTTAATGAAATAATCCCTAGATTTGGAATTCCTGAGAGTCTATCCTCATATAATGGGCTTCATTTTATTTTCAGAAGTAGCCCAAGGAGTGTCTAAATTTCTCCAGGTCAAATGGGATTTGCAAACCTCCTGGAGACCACAGTCCAGTGGGAAAATAGAAAGAGCAGATCAGACTCTTAAAAGACAAATTTCAAAGTTCTGTAGGAAATGCAGCTTAAATGGTTGTATGTTTTACCAATTGCCTTGATGAGAGTTAGAATTAGTCCACGAGTCAGAGGAGTGACTTCTTCTGAAATCTTGTATGGGAAGCCATGTCCAGCTGGAAGTCTAGAAAGTTGATCAAATGCCTATGAAAAGGAAGGGCATGTGAAGCAATTATTTGCTCTCCCTCTCGTGTGTTTTATCATCTTTGCGCAGGTACCTCAGTCAGTGATCTCCTCTTCGCCTGGATTCACCAGTACAAAACTTCCAACCTGGAGACTCAGTTTACATTTGTACCTAGAAAGATTAGTTGCTGAAAAAAAGTGAAAGGGACCTTATCTTATTCTGTTGACCCCTTACGTGGCCATGAGAGCTGAGGCAGTCAGCCCCTGGATCCGCTGCAGGCGAGTCAAAGCACTGCCAGCAGCTAAGGACGAGCGGAGAGCCATCTCAAGAGGGGCGGTAAAGACTGCCCTGTCCTGCCATTGGGTTATAAAATGAAGAGTCGTATAGATTTTGTTCTTTTCCAGGTAACAGAATCAAGACGCATTTCTTCCAAAATAGGACCAGCTACAGAATGGGAGAGTTTGACCAAAAATGTTAAAAATACCTCTTCTTTCTGTCTGGTGGGGGAGTTTCTGTGGAGGTAGCCTTCACTCATGTTCAGC
>NW_010398515.1:29164-30278 GCF_000710305.1 Buceros rhinoceros silvestris
ACAACACAGAATAAACAGCTTGTGCATGGGCGCATAACAAACTCCCTTTGGAATGGTTTCTTTCTTGTGGGGAAAAAAGCTTATACCGAAGTTTCTGCCAACATTTTAAAGGACGTGCAGGGCACAAATAAGAGAATAAACTGAAGCAGTAAATGCTGTGTAAAAACCAAGAAGGTGCTTGACTTTTGCCAGAGCGTGTCCTCTTGTGTGTGCTATTAGGGGTCTGTAGCAGAAAGTTACCACCACTGCAGCATCCCACGGCTGCTGCCAGCATTTAGGGGAAGGATGAGAATTAGAGTTGGGATCCTTGGAATACTTGGAAACTGATTCCTGTCACAAGGAATCACCTTGCATAAGGAAACACCTGCACAGGGTTTTCAGATCTTAGGTCTCTTCAGGTCTGTGGGGTTTGCAGGTAAGCGGTCTGAAACTCTGTCACTTGCCCTTTGAGAGATAAAATTATCAGCTGGAGCAGTTCAGGAAATGTTAATGGTTTAAAGCAATCTTAGAGAGTGAGGCAACCCCTGCAGCAGCTGACAGATAGGTCGGTAAGGACTCGCCTTCCCCTCCCTGGTAAAGGATGGTTCCTGGCAGCGTGTCAAGTCCTTCAGCACATGGTGGGAAGGCAGTAACGGAATACAGCCTGGGGCACCGGCTGCAGAGTGGTGGATGTTGTAAGAGACCTCTGGAGGTCATCTGGTCCAACACTGCCCTGCTCATGCAGGGCCGCCTAGAGCCAGTTGTCCAGGACCGTGTCCAGACAGCTTTCAAATATCTCTGAGGAGGGGGACTCCACAGCCTCTCTGGGCAACCTGTACCAGCACTCAGTAACGCTCACAGTAAAAAAATGTTCAGAGGGAATCTCCTGTGTTTCAGTGCCTGCCAGTTGCCTCTTGTCCTGTCACTGGGCATCACGGAAAGAGTCTGGCTCTATCCTTTTTGCACCATTTTTCAGATATTTGCATACCTTGATGAAATCCCTCCCGTATCTGCCCTCTTGACACAGTTTATGGACATTATTTCTCTCCAGGCTTTCCAGCTGCCCTGTAAGCAGGATTGGATTTCAGAAAAGAGAAAGGGGAATGCTGCTGTTACAGGATGGGTGATGTATGCA
>NW_010398515.1:30397-64654 GCF_000710305.1 Buceros rhinoceros silvestris
TCATGCATCCATTTATCATTGATGAAGATGATTTATAAGCAGTTCATTAAGAAAAGGATTTATGTTTTTCTCTTGCAGTTGCTGCCTACAGACCTATCTAAGATCCTGACACTGTTATCAGTGTTTTAGTTATTTCTCTCAAGCAATAAATGAGGAATCTTCTCGACTAATTGCTTACTTCCGATTTTTCTGGTAGGTCCTAGGACTGTGTGGTTAGGAAAAAGTGTGATCTCTTTATACTGGCTTAATCACAAGAGAATATGATTGATGTAAGGTCAGTAGGAGAACTGAAACAAACATCAGTGTTGCTATTGCAGCTACTAGAGGCAGATGTAAGGCAGTAAGGATGGGAAGCCAGTGGTTTCCAGGCACTTGCTTTTTCAGCAAGTAAAATTCAGTTTTAATGGGGAAGCATTATGCAGTATATCATCATTCTCTTGGTGTGTTCAATGAAAGTGTCACCTCGGTAACTGGAGTCTGTTGTAAATCCTTTTGGAGGAAGTGCTTTTGGTGCATTTATGCTACAAGAGTTACCACTAAAAACTTAAATATTGCAGAGCTGTGGTGTTGCAGGCTTCCTGATGATGGCTGTAGAGTCTTCCTTCATTTCTTAAGGAAAAAAATATTTCATCAGCTTTTTTATCAGAGACTCATTAGGCATAAACACAGCAGCAAGAAGATGATGAGCTGTCACCTATTGTTCCAGCTTATAAATTAAGCCATTCTTGTACTGAGATGTGCAAGCCTTATCCAAGTATCCCTGTAGGCAGAATTGCACAACGCTCCACCCTCCTTATCACACACTTCTCCCTCTTGTCTGAGATGTCTAGAGATTAGCAGACACTTAGGGTGGATGGGCATTTAAGAAAAATACCTCATTCAGAAAACTTGTAGAGCTAATTAAAAGTAAGTTGTATCATGCTGGCTGACACCAAAGCTATACAGTATTTGGAAAATCTAGAAGCAGAGAAGACATGATTAGAAAGGGGAAAATGCTTGTTCTGGATCCGTATGCCCATCCAGCGCCTGGAGGGGTAATTACTTTGATGTATGATCATAGTTATGTTGGAGTCTGTGGAAGTTAATGAGCTTTTGCTGTCTGAAGAAATGCTTTCAACAAGGTACTTGTGGTTACACTGAGTTGAAGAGGGCTGGTAAAACCCTGCTTACAAGCCTTAGTACTAATCTGAGTGACTCGTACTGTAGCACCTCTTAGTCAAGTTTATCTTGCCTGTCTCCAGGGGGGGAGGCTGTAAGTAGAATGAGCCATGTTTTAAGGTTGCATTGGATTTCCCATGTTCTGCTTTCTCTTTTTGACAGTGAAACTGATGGACAACTGATCTGGAGCAAAACTTTGTACTCCTGGTGTCTGCTCTGAAGAGGTGGTTTGTGTGCGGGTGGTGGGCTGAGCAATGGGTCTGCCAGGGGGTGGGGGTGTCTGTGCTCATCCCTGCAGACTGGACTTCAGCAGTATGAAAGAGGCCTCGTCTACAAAATCTGCATGGTAGCATAGCTCACAGGAGGGTAAATGGAGATGGAGGAGGAGGTCCTCTTAGCCTGCTGTATTTTGCAGAGGGCAGCTGTCAAAAGCAAGTCATTCTTTCTCTCCCCTGGAGCTGCCCACTCTAAAGAATTTGCGGTGACTACTCAGTTCCTTGCTTGCCCTAGGGGTTTCCAGAGGAAACAATATCTCAGGTTTTTTACATTTGAAGCCAGAGATCTCTTTTCTCTCTTGATAAAATAAGAAGCAAAGGATGAAAATCTGGTTTTTTTCTCACTGCAAGTCACAGTTCTTCACCCTCTCGCTTAATGTCACTCTGAGGTGGGCTTTGATGCTGCTTGGGACATGTTCTGTCTGGGACCAAAAGGCCAGTCAAAGCCAGAGTGAGAGAAAGTAACAAAGCACTGCATTTGCTGATTCTCTCATCTAGTGATCAATAATGACTTTTATCTGGGACCTGCATCTGTAATTTCTCTAATACCAAATGCAGCCCTTGAACTTGAGGTGAGCCATCTGCTTTTCCTCTGGTTAAGATGCTTTCCAAGTGCCCGTGACCATGTAAAGCGAAGTGAGCCTGTGTCCAGTGCTGTGATCTAGCCTGTGGCAAGTCCCTGGTTTCTAATCTCCAGGAATGAGAAAGGGCTGTGAGTCTGTGGCTTGTCACTTCTGAGTAACTGCATTGGGAAGGGCTGATATTTAGCAATTATAGCATCAAAATCAATACATGTAGGGTGGCACAGGTTAAAACAGGAGCAGGTGCCTCACAGCATGAGCGTGTATGTGTCTGTATTGGTTATGATACCCCAAAACTCCAGAGGTTCTACTAGGCACAATGCAGGCAGTTCTTCTCCAAATCCTAACCCTGGATGGGAGGCAGGATGCAGGAAGGAGCAATATGATGCTAATGTGCTTTCCTGTGGGCATTGCAAAAGACAGGGGTTCTTCTGGAGGACTGTGTTTGTATCTCTGCAGGAAGGGAAGGTTTCAAGAGAGGAATGAGGACTTAGGGAACCAGAAGAAAAAGCTTGTTGTGGGAGCACTGAGCAGGAGATGAATGGATACTCACCTGAGCTGTGTGATGTATTCCTGTCTCTCTGCTGTGACCAAGAAGGATCTGGTGCCTAAGAGGCAGGGCAGAGGCTGTGCTTGCCACATCTCCAAGATGCGATGGAGGTACGCAGAATGTTACGGTCTAACTTTGATCAGCAATGGCCCTTTAAGGCTGAGCAATGCGTGCAGCGTGGAAGCTGCCCAGTCCAAACCCCGCAGCCACGTGAATTGTACTCGAGTGGGCAGTGCCAGGCTGGCACAGCAAAAACCTCCCGATGACAGAGGGAATCTGATTTGACTTGCTGACCCACCCACTGTGCTCCCCTTCTCCATCGGACAAACGAGAAGAACCTGTGTCCAAGCACAAGATTTTGAGGCTATGTGTCAGAGTAAAAGATGCCTGACAGCCAGACGTCCGTCTCACCCTGATTTCTGCCTGGGGTGCTGCAAAGTCGAGTGAAATAACCTTCCAAGCTGGCTCTGGCGCAGAGGTAATTTGGCTTATGTTATTGCTGGGAGCTTTCTCTCTGACCTGCTCTTTCTGCCTCTTTGTGTTCCTGATCTCTGGCTCTCTCCGCTCTTTTTTTCCCTTGGGCTGGGATATGTGCTGTCTGTAATGCATCAGGAAGTAATACGCAATGAGGAAACTCTCATCATCTGTGCATCAGGGAGACAATTATTGACTGAGTGCTGAGCAGTCAAGTTATTGATTTAAACCATAGCCCAGTCTCTCCGTCTGCCGCATGGAGAGGCTGGTTACAGCCTTCTGGTTCATTGCATTTAATCGGATTCCCTGAGCTGCCACGCAGAGGGGGAGAGTTAGAACCAGACTCGTCTATAATGTTCGCTTCAAAATCCAGTTCCGTGTCCCCTTCTCCATCCATGGAGCAGGCAGATTCAGATGCTCTGGACATCAGCACCAAAGTGCAGCTGTACGGCGTGCTCTGGAAGAGACCCTTCGGGAGGCAGTCGGCCAAATGGTCCAAGAGGTAAGCCACCATTGCTCAGGGGTGCTCGGGTGAAATCCAAAGCCTAAGGGTGCTGGGTTAAGTTAGAGCCTGAGTGTTTGGCACTTGAAGTGCAGCCAACCAGGCAGAGACTAGGGGTGAAACTTTGGGCAGAGCTTCCCCGCTGTTCTGAGCCTCCTCTACACACATGGCACCGCTCTGTGCTGCCTTCTTTATCTGCCCAGACCCTGTGCTATGTGTGCTTCAGGATGGGAATAGGGACTAGCTGCCACCTGTGGATAATTTTCCTAGGATCATTTCACAAAAGACGAAGAGTCCATATATTTTTTTCCGTCCAACTGCTTGGCTTTGTTCATTGTCTCTGTTAAAGCTCTGGGTGTGAGATGGCTAGGTTGAACTGACCATGTAGGTGGGACTGTGTGTGTGTATCTGTATGGTCTGCAGGGGGTTGTGGACCAGCAGCAGCACTGCTGTGCTGCATTACAGTGATGGCACGCTTGGGACAGCAAATGCAGGCTCTTCCCTGGGGGGAAGTGGCTGTGAATTCTCTCCCATCTGGTGCTAGAGAGTTGTAAGCTGCTGTGTGTTGTGTATCAGCATCTAGGAAGTTTGGAGCTGGAAAGCATTTTCCTTAACGTTTTACCAGGGACAGAAGTGTTTTATAATACTGAAGTGACAGGTCAGTCTGGGGTTTAAAGTTTGTGTAGCTTCTTTACGCGAATCACCGAATCTCATGGGAGAGTTTTCCACTCGTCAGATGATGAGACGTGACTGTTTATGGGTGAGTACATACACAGAAATGTGCTACAGCTCTTCCTCGTTGCTCACTGGGGTACTTGATCCAATGGATTAAGACATGCCAGCATTCCTGGATGGCAGATGAATGTCACTGCTGACAGGCATCGTTGGCAAACAGTTCAGTTGGAAGACCAACAGCTGGAAAACTTGAATTTTCACCCTAACCCTGTCAGGGATATGTTTTGTGACTTAAGATTTGTTGTCATGATCTGTTAAAGAAGGATAGTAGTACTTGTCCACCTTTAGGAGTTTGGTATCTGCAGATGGAGAAGTCTGTCAGAAAAGCAAAGTAATGTTTTCTTTGCCCTCTCACATTTCCACTGGGGAAAGGCACAAACAAGCCGTTAACGAAAGGCAGGGCAGGAAGCCTGAGCTGCCTTTGAAGCTGAAAGGCAGTTTTGTAGCCTTCGTAGCAGAGTGTGTCTCAAGACTTTTTGGAAGAATAAATTAACCTGCACATGAGCAATGTCTGTCAGCTACCCCTGGTACCCACCTTTGGTGGGTACCTTTTTGCTGCAGTCTGCAGTGCAGACATGGCGCATCACACCCATTTGTAAACCCAGCTTTCCCAGTTTTGCTCTGTAGAGTAACCACAGGGCTGTCCCGTCTAAGCCTGGGAAGATGGCATGGCCAGAAAAACAGTTGAATGTTGCTTGGGAAGTAGTTTCGTGTTTGTAGCCATCTTTGACTTATGTGCAGGTTTTATTTTTATTCAGTACTTCCCTCCCCTCCCTTGCGCCCCCCACCCCCGAAAACAATGGCCCTTGTTCACCCAGGAGAGAATTCATGCTGATGCTCCGTACTCAGATCCCAAACTCTGATATTTAAATGAATTATGTTTGGAAACTAATGTGACTGTGTTACGGAAAACAAGCGGACAAACAACAGAGGGGAAGGTGATTTGTAACGGAGAAGACATTCTTAAAAGGCTTTCTTCTTCCTAATCAAAATTTCTTGCAAGCAAATGGCTCATCTCTGCTCTCTCTGTCATTATTTATTTAGTGCTGCTCTATTCCTAGAAGTAACCCCTATCTTCAGCAAGCGGTAAATATTTTAGAGATAGCAGGTGGAAAGAGATGGGGAGGTGACCGTGGGGCAGGGGTGATGTGGAAAGTTATCTGCATAAGCATAGAAGATGAAGGTCCTGGAGGACCAGCTATGGGTCAGTGAGAGACAAACACAAGGAGTCTGAGGGTTTGGAAGGAGGGGGTTTCCAGAGTAAAAAAACTGGAACAGGAGGAACAATAACACTTTATTTTTTTTATCAATATGAGAGATTTTCTTTAAAATAAAAAATTTACATGTTATTGTAAATCATTCATAGTGAGGGGATAGGAAGCAATTCATCCATTCTCCCCATTTATTCATGCCTAGCAAGACACAGCTGGTCATTTTATTTTATGAAAAGGAGAAAAGAAGTTTCCCCCTCCAGTGAAATTAAGAGAAAAAAATTGACTGTTGCTAGATACAGTTGAGGATCTGGTCTCTGAACAATATAGATTTTGTCCTGAAATCTTGGACTGGATAGTACTACTACTCCCCATCCAGAGGAAAGTGCTCCCAAGCTGAGAGAGGCAAAGCAGCACGTAGTGGAAGGATGCTCACATCAGGCCATTGGCCGTGCAGATGGGTCTGCGGGGCTGCTAAGAGATTTGTGATACTGGCTTGATCCCGTTTATTCGGCTGCAGTGATAGTGTTGCTGGAGACACTGAGAAGAAAGGCGAGTGTTCAAGGGAAGGATGGAGGCTGGCTGGATAATGTATCAAGGACAAAAGTCCAGGCATGGTGTCCTGTGCTCCGGTGATCAAAATCCCAGGTTTGGCAATTTTGCAGCAGCAGAGGTTGAGCAGGGAGGGAGAGCAGAGCCTTGTTTTAGCCAGGGCTGGCATCTGATGGCACCTGTGAGGACAGCAAGACTTGACAGGAGGCAGTTTCAGCCCTTTCCCTTGCCCACATTGTCTGTCCTGCAGCCTAAGCATTTGTGTGCTGCCTCAGGTACTGACGGAGAGTGGACTGGGTCCTTCTGGCACTGGACCAATGTGACCGTGTTTATCTGCCGGGGCTGACATCTGAGCAGGCTGCCTTTCAGAGCTTTATTTTGAAATGCCATTAGCAGCATCCTAGCTGCTATCTCTTCAGGAGAAGAACTTCTATTCCTAAGGTGAACTTTCTTCCCTTGTAAAGTGCTATGATTCCAAGAGAGACACACAACCATTTTCTGAGTCTACTCAGAAAATGTTACAGCTCTTTCTCATTGCTCACTGAGGGTACTTGATCCAGTGGATTAAGATGTTCCAGCATTCCCACTCCAGGGTTTTTTTGACCAGTCTAAACTTGGATGACTGCTGGAGTGGCTTTGGAAAGTCATATTCTCATCCCTTGACTTATGGTCCTCCTCTTCCCCCCAAACTGCACCCAATTCTTCTCTCCAGTTAAAAATACGCAGTTCAGCCTCTTCCCTACTACAAAAGTTGTACCGGTATTGGCATCAGCCTGGCATGAAGTCTGGAATGAAATGCACAAGGTACAGCCCTGCCCTGGATGTGGCATGAATGTAGCAAAGGTAGCTTTGCAGGTAGGAAGTGACACATCTTTCTCCACTGTGAATAATCCCAGCCCCACGTAGAAATGTCAGGTTCTCAGCTGACTGTCACCATTCAGATGTGAGACTTTCAGGCTAAGTGGGGCAGTTTCAGGAGAGCATCTGCTCAGTGGTCAAGCAGCATCAGAAAAGCAAGGTGGAACATGAGAAATTTAAGAATAGAGAAGAAAACACAAAGTATGCTTGTACTTCTAGGTCAATCCATCCGAGACGTCAGGCTGCTGCTGGAAGGAGGGAAATGCAGCACAGTTAAGAGAGAAATTTGATCTTCTCTTGGACCAGTCCTGGCTACAGTACTGCAAAGCATGCACATAATCTTGTTTTCCAGCAGAGCGGCTACCAGCAGTCACTGGATGTGACCTCAGGACAGACAGAAAGGATAATTGTTCAGGACTGTTTTCTGCCCTAAAAACCCTAGAAAGCAGGCAGCTGTGGAGCAGCGTGTGTGTGTGTGTGCAGCACAGGGTCAGCAGAAGCTGCCGAGGCAGCGGGGCTGGCAATCAAGCAGCTCCTGCGCTTCCCTCTCATCCCTGTAAACTTCCCACTTGGCTGGTTGCTGTCAGGAAGCATCCACCTCTTCCAGCTCCAGGCAGGCAGGAAAGCCTGGAGCTGTTAGGAGAGGAAGAGTGAGGGATAGGTACCGTGAACCCGGAGCTGACGTGCTGACAGACATCATCTCCCCATCATTTTCCTGAGCTGTCCTCAGGGAGAGAGATCCGGGCTGATGTAGTAACTGGGATTTGCTCCCTGTGCTCCTGGACTGGTGCCCAGAAAACCACCATTGGCAGGAAGACCAGTGAGACTGCTGCAGTTTTATAATGTAAATACTTCACATGGGCCAGTGTAATTTCAAAAGCTTTTACACAGATTAGCTAATGAATCTTGTTTTCCCTCTGTGAGACAAAGAAAGTGCTTTATCCCCAAAGATCAAGTATCTCTACTTGTCCAGTACAGAGCTCCTGGTCTAATCCTGGCAGATCACAGCCTCTGGCTTTACACCCAAGTCACTTGGATTGTTATTGTTCCTCTGCTATTCCAGTTTAATTACACTGTGGTTCCAGTGGTTTCTTAGTGCAGGATCATGACAGGGGCTTGAGGACCCCAAAGGAGTTGTCCAGGTGTGAGTGGCTCTTGTACTATTCGTGTTGCATGTGGAGCGTGCGTGGTGGCACCAGGTCTTCTCACCTCTCTCACCTTTGCTGCTGCTCTCCAGGCTTTTTGAATACTGCTCTGTTTTTAAATCTCGTAATTTTTACTTTCTTGTTTGTATTCAAAATCTTCTGTTGTCTTTCAAGCACTCCCTTTCCTTCTGCTGGCATGTCTGTGCCTAATCCAGATACGTGTTCAGGGTCTCCAGCCCCCCAGTACCAGTCGTAACTAGACATTTCTCCCCATTCTCCCTTGGCTGTCTTTTCCCTTTCTGCTCTTACTCACCTGGCTGCTGCCTCAGTCTTCAACTTGCTCCTGGGTCTTGTAACTCTGTCTCCTCTGCTCCTTCACTTCACCCCTCTTTCCACCATGCTGCACCGATTATCCTTGTATTGTCGTATGGAGACTTCACCTGGAAATCAAAGTTAAAGTGATGATCTTGGTTGTTTCGGTGTTGCCTTTCAAGTAAGGATAGATGGAGGAATATGATCTGAACATAAATACACTATGTCCATCATCCAAAGAGATTTTAAATGTTTTTCTTTTCTCATTTGCTGTGCAGTTTCGTTATTTTTTTTTAAGCTCTCATTTTGTACCTTTTCATTCCAAATATCCGCAGATTCTTTCCACATCTGTGAAGTCAAGGATCTAAAAGTTCATTAATCTGCCAGTGGCACATCAATTCTTAGAGATCCGTGCTATGCTTTGTTCTTGTTTTCATTTTCCACTGGAGCATAATCTATAACATGGGGATTATCAGGAGTACTGAGCAGACAAAAAATATGTAACAAACTAAAGCCTGGCTTTAACTGAGTGTTAACACTTACATTAAAAATCACACACACAGTTAAAGATGTCTTGCAAATGGTTCTTGAGGTTGTTCAGACTGAAAAGACTGTTGAAAGTGATGAATAGACCTTCTCCACTACATGTGGTGTGGTGTTTTTTATTCCTTAGTTTTGTGTTAGTACCCACAGTATTTGGTTCACTGGACCAAGCACAGGCCATTGGCCAGGTGGTATTGTTCTTTAAAGATGTTATTTCTGTGTTTATTGTGTAGATGAGGCAACATGTTCCTCTAAAAAAAATCAAGTCCTCGTTGAATTAAGCATTAAAGATATAAAGATGCAGCTACTCGTAAGAAAACTTCCTTATAGAGGTAATGACAGGAGGTGGGAGGAAAAATCAAACAGGAAGGCACAAAGCTGCTGCTCACAGAAGTGATGTGGGCAGGAGGAACAAGAAACAGGCCCTGTCTGCTTTGGGGAGGTGTCTCTGCTACCTGCCTCAGCCAGGGTCAGCTCTGAGCCTGCTGCAGGGGTTGTGGCTTTCTTTGCCAATAATGCAAATATATCTGAATATACCAATCCTGCTTTTGCACAGAGGTGAGACCGTGGTGAACCCACTCTATCAGTAACATGTCCCACAGAGATGTGCCTAACGTGTCTGATAAACGGGCAAGTGTCTTAAAGTTGTGTGAGCAGTTCAGCTCCCCACCTCCTCTGCAATGCTCCTTCCCATCCTTGCCTCCAGTTTGAGGAAACCATTCCGGTCCCTGATCTGTGATGCTGGCAAGAGATTTAGGATGGAGTTCCCATCACAGGGAAAGCAAGTTGTGCCCCATGGCCAGTTCATCTTAGGCACCTCTTACAGTCACACAGAAAGAGTAAGGCCAGCTACCAGAGGTAGGGTCACACATGGCTTTCCCAGCTGAGCGGATGTTTGACGCAGCTTCTCTGGGAGGTGCACTGGGATACAAGCTTGGGCTGGAAGGGAGATGGTCCCCTGGGTGTAAAGTGAATAGCAGTTGCTCTTACTCAGATGACTTTGTTCAGGCTGCACTGTGACTGCGTGCCTTTTTGGTTCTCTACCAACTAAATGAGCTCAGTGCAGAAGACAGATTTTTTCCAGAGCCGTGCTGTTCTGCTTAGAGAGGTTTTGCCCTGCTGTGGTCAGGAACAAGAGGTGAGGATAGACAGTCAACCATGGTGTTCCCAGAGTATCAAACAAGAAGACAGTATCCTGCTGAGGAAGCAAGCTGTCTTCTACTTCTCACCTCTGAGGTCAACAGGAACAGGTATAGATGAGTGGGCAAGGAGAAGAAAAAAATTGGGGCATAATAATCGCTGCTGGTGTTTGTATGTTATGAAGATTTCTGGATGTAAATATGCACATGTTCAGTGACTGTCATTTCTAAACATTTTGGAGCAGGCACACAGCAGGTCCAGAGCTTGAGCTTATTGCCATCGTTCAGAAGTTCTGTGCTTGTTTTCCAGTCCCTCTGTGAGCCCACAGCTCATGTTTCCATGGCATGTGGCAATTTCACCTATGTTGCCAGAGTCACAGCAGAAGAGCAAGAGGTAGGAGCTGGTGGAAGCGGAAAAGCTATCTCCCCAGTTTAATAATGATAATAATTATTAATAGTATATTATATTGTAATGGTATATGTTATTTTATTATTTCAATGATAATTGTCCACCAGCTTCGACTTCCTTAGCTTTAGGAAATAAACAGATACTGAATGGCTGTGCTTGCCTGTACCGGAGGCAGTGCTTGGCTCCGTCTGCTTCAGGAACGGGCTGGGGTGGGGTGGGCACGTGGAGGTACTAGAATTGCTCTTGTGGATCAGACCTCTTGGCCTGTAGCACATCGTTAACAGCGGATTCAGAGGAAGGTGCAGAAATCCCCAGAATGTGCTGCCTGGATAAGTCTCTTCCTGGTCCTTTTCAGCTGAGGCTTTCTGCATGGGAGCAGCAGGGTTTCCTGGAGATGTTCTCATTATTCATAGAAATGCCTTATCCTTTCCAAACTTCTCATGAGCCTTTGTCCTGGGGACCACATGAAAATCAATTACAAATCAGTATTTTGTGCAGTGTAATAAGGCATTCTTTATTAATTTTCAGCTTATTGCCTTTCATTTTCTTTCCAAATCCCTCTTTTCTCATGTCAGAAAATATGTACGGAACAGTGCAACACATTTTCTTTGTCATTTACTCTTTTGAAACCTCCCTACTAAAATCATACCTATTTTTTCAGCTGCTCTTTAGCATTTTTGAGTGCTGCAGAGATTTAGACCAAATTTAAGCTAAGTCAGATATCTCTCACCTGTACCACTGCCTGCAGGGTAAATGCAACCTCAATTTTTGAAGGGAAGAGGGACTCTCCCAGGGGCATTTTGAACATCCAAATAAGCTAAAAGTGGCACTCCTTTAATCGCAATTTTGAGGACATGCTCCAGTAAAGTAGAGGCTGTGATATTTCATGGCTACTCTACAGCGTTCATCAGAGCATAACTAAGGCTAACTGAGCAGAACAAAGCACAGTCCAATGTGAGGCATATGAGAAAAAAAAAATTCAATTTCCTTTGTATTTACAAAGGTCAATGACAGGAGACTTTGCCAGGAGCTCTTAAAAATATCTCTAAAATTTATTTCTGCTCCTGAGGGCTCTTGTGGCCCACCTTTTGCCTCAAGAGTCACTTGAGGCTGCCAGCCCGTGATTCCCCCTGCCATACGGCTCAGTGTTACAGTGGAAATGCTTCCCTTTTGGCTTATGCTGAGATGGGAGGAAAGAGGGTGGCTGGGAGCAGATGGAGTAGATTGCAAAAATAAGCGTTTAGTTGCTCTTAGCCCTTATGGGAGAGACCCTTAAGAAAACAAGTAGCTCTCTTGCAATAGGTTGAACCCAACCCACGGGCTAGATAGAGCGTGTAGGTCAGGACACCAGAAGGCTTTGGCTGTGCTCCTGTCTTGGGGACACACCGCCATTCCATTCTCCTGTGAGCAAACGGTGCTATGGTTTGCCTTCCACACCGGTGCGTGCAAGCGGTGGTGAACTGCAACCACAAAGCACTTGAACCTGGCACTTAGTGTAAGGCTCTAGCTCTTGGCTGTGATCGGGAGTGAGGCACCTCACCTTAGGCTTAGATGGGAATAGTAAACTCTTCTGCTCAGAAAGCAGCTTTAGTTAGGTGGAGATTTCCTTGTGCTGCGAAACATGACCTCTGTTCTAGCAGAATTTATTTCCTTTTCTTGTCTTAAAGGTTCTTCATCATTAAGGAAAGTTTCCTGCTGTACTATGCCGAGAGTGAAAAGAAGAGTTTTGAAAGCAATAAATACTTCAATATCCACCCCAAGGTGAGCAGTGCGTGGATGGGAGAAAGGGTTATTCTGTTTGTAGTTTCCCTCCCCTCCATAGGCCCAGCAAGTGAAGAAGTCACAATCTTCTCACAGATCCAGAGAAGTCTCAAAAACTTAGTCATCAGAGACAGATGAAACACATGTACTTCCAAAAATGCTGATTTCACCTGGTGTTGTTAGGGACAACAGGCCACCCATCTGTCCCCACACAGCATGTGTGGGGTGTTGCCCTACTGGTAGTGGCTGCAATGGATGCACAACCACTCTCCTGGTACCATACTGTGAATCTGCAATGTCTGCCCCTGTTGGGACATCACCTCCTCCTTGATAAAATAGAACCCACTTCCATGTCCTAGCTAGCATCCTCCAAGCTGAATGCAGGAAAGCCATCTTTACCCCCTTTCAGATACTACTTGGAGGTCTCCTGGTGATGGTGGGAGTCCTTCTGCCTTTCAGGAATTGTGTGTATTGCCCCTCTTGGCATGACCAAGGCAGGGCAAGGACCTGCAAGTGACCAAGGGTGAAAGTTCAGTTCCTGGCTGGTTATAGTTATACTTGATTTTGCTGACTGGTTGGAATGCTCTGGTTTGTCCCCAGGGTGTCATTCCCCTGGGAGGCTGCATTGTGGAGCCCAAAGAAGAGCCCAACATGCCCTACGCCATAAAGATCTCTCATGAAGACTTCCATGTAAGTAGACTTCTTTTCTTCGCAAAAAAAATCAAACACCAGTAAAGTTTTTATTGCTGTGAGCAGAGCTGGACTGGCAGTCTTTCCCACTCCACCAAGGTATGCCTACCCTCTTTGGGCAGATATCCTGAGGGAGAGGGTGGCGTAGCATCCCAAGTTCCCTCAAGGCTTTGCTGCTGTTCCTGCTTTGACAACAAACAAGGAAAGTTGCTCTTTCTGACAGCAGGTCTTACGATACTAGCAGGCTGGTAGACAGACATTCGGGAGCCCTAGAGCTCATGTTGCCCTATCGTTTCATTCCTGCCATGACCACTTGCCATGTGCATCTCTTTCCAATGTGTGGTAGGCCTGGGTCATATTCGATCCCACATGGTGCCTTCCGCGGAGGTGGAAGCCTGCGGTGGGCTCTCCTCCCACCACAGCTGTGCTAGCAAAACTATGTTCAGTTCATGCCTTGAGGGCACTGAGGCACGTAAGGCACCAGCCTCTCTAATCCGGGTTTTTTTCCCCTCCCCTCCCCTCTTCTAGGGTAACATTGTTCTAGCAGCCGAATCAGAATTTGAGCAGGCTCAGTGGCTGGAGATGCTACAGGAGTCTGGAAAAGTGTAAGCTGCTTTCTATTCCTTATTCTCTTTGATCTGCTCTGTAGATGTGTAAAGGATAAAGAGGAAGAAGCCTGACCGGAAGGACTGTGGGGAGGCAGACAGGCTCCCCAAGGCTAGTGAGACTTTCACTTGCCTATGGGACCCATCCTTTCCCTAAGCAAGAATGCTCTAAAACTGACACAAAGCTTCCTGCCTTGGTGTGCAGTGTGGTGCGCAGGATGACTCTTTGCTAACAACCACAGGCTGTCATCTGTCAGGTGCTGATATATACTAAGTGGCATTTGCTGTCTATCTCTCCTGCCTCAGAGGTAGGACCTGGGAAAGGATGAAAGCTTTCCTGGCCCATTTTCTGTGGGAAGCAAGGACCATGGGTTTGACAAAGGTGGCGGTTAGTAAATCTCCCTGCACTGCAGATGTAAGAATTTGATGTAAGGTAAGAGCAGAGCAGGCAAGACACAAAGCTAGTGAGCAGCCATCTGTGTGGCTCTGCACCTTGCTGGTAAGCAGGGACACCTGCAGCCTGACCCCGCTCTCCTGAGCAGCACCAGTCACGGCGAGATGTCAGTAATGGCCCTGAAGCAATTGTGTGACTGTGGGGTGAGCATCCCGTCTGCCCAGATCAGAGGGCACTCAGGCAACCCAGCCCACCAGGGCTTGGCCTCTCAAGACAGTTTAGTTCCGATCTGTCGAGGCAGGCTAAATCCCAGGGGAGGAGATGTTAGCAAAGCAATTCCAGCCCACCTGCAGGGGTGAGTGGGCATCCCGTCTGCCCATCAGAGGGCACTCAGGCAACCCAGCCCACCAGGGCTTGGCCTCTCAAGACAGTTTAGTTCCGATATGCACAGGCAGGCTAAATCCCAGGGGAGGAGATGTTAGCAAAGCAATTCCAGCCCACCTGCAGGGGTGAGTGGGTTTGATTGCTCTATGCATGCAATATTGAGTTCACAGTCTGCTGAGAATGCTGGGGAGATGCGCAGCGTGTTGGCCACCAGCTCTGCAATCCCTCAGCACGCAGGAGCCTGGCAGTTCACTGAGCAGCTCTCCTGCAACACCCGAGCAGGCTCTTTCTGAATCTCAGCAGATGCAGGAAGAGGTAACACTCAAACAGGGATTTGACTTTGCCAAGCCAGGTAGATGTTTCCAGAGGCTGCAGAGCAGAGCCTGCTATTCAGCTACGAGGCTTGAAGTAACGACCACTTTGCTGTGCCCTTCCTGGCTGCATTACGATGTGTGTACGTGTTCTCTTGTGACTGTAAGGACAAAAGCTGCCCTTTCAGGCAAGTTTAACTTGTAATACCGATGTGTGCATGGTAGAGGCAGTACCTCTGTTAACTGCAGTGTTATGAGGCTGAAAATGTTCATGTGTAATTACTGGAGAACACAGTGGACCAGCCCAAGCCGAGCTCTGCACTGCTGCAGCGAGCCTGGCTTTGGTGGCAGAACAAGCCGTTACTGAATGAACTGCAGCACGAAGCTGACCATTAAAGCTTCATGGAAGCATGAGCCCTATGGGACCCAAGACCCATGGCAGAGGTCCGTCATCCACTCAGCACGAGTAGGCTTGGCCACTGCAGAGGAGGAGGGACCCAGATCTAGCCCTTGAGTCATATGGGGTCTTTTCTCTGACAGCACAGGTCTGCACTTGCCTTCACCAATGTTACACTTAACTGTTGCTAAGGGCAATAATTTGAAGCCAAATTAGTCTTTCAGGTGTGTATAGGAGGGAAGGAGCGTGGCTGCATGTCTCAAGAAGGGCTCTCACAAGCAAGCCCTGTGCAGATGCTTACTTCACAGAGCCAGCCTTTTCTGTAGTTCTTGCTTCAATATTCCAGCATGGGTGTTTAAAACAGGAGCTAGATAATCTGCTAGATGATAGCAGGCACTACCTGCACCTGGCGGAACATTTGCTTGCTGAAAAATAGCCTGCATGCGCAGAAAAGCACAGGTTATATGATTTTCGTTAGCAGGGTTGTGCTGGGAGCTAACAGCTGGCAGAAAGGCACAGCATGGGCCAGTAAATTCATCTGCAGATAATAGGAAAGTGAAAAGGACACAGCTGAAATCTAGGCAACCTGTTCTTAGTGCTGTGTTGTTCCTAGATGGAGATTGTACTGCCAATGGCACTGCAGCAGTTGTGATCATCCTCATCATTTAAAACCAACCAAAGAAAAAAACCCTGCAGCACCCTCAAAAAACCCAACCCCACAGACTGAGATTTTGTTAATGTCAAGAGTTAGGGCTGGGCTGGGCTGGCCACTAGACACATGACAGCTGCTAGCTGTTAACCCCCCTCTCTGTTAACCCCCCTCTCTGTTAACCCCCCTCTCTGTTAACCCCCCTCTCTGTTAATCCCCCTCCCTTCCCAAAGGGGAAGTGAAAGGGAAGAAGGGAGAGAGACTTACGGACCGGAAAAGAAAACTAAAATTGCTTTAGTGAAAATAACAATAAAGTGAAATATATACAAAACCAACCCCCTGAAGCAACCTCTCTGAGGGCAATCACATTGCCATCATCATCATGGCTTGGCTTCATGAGCGAAGATCTGGGAAGGGCTTTTCCCACGTTCACTGCAAGCGATGAGCACACCCTTCGGGGCTGTGCGGTGGATTTTTTAGGTGAGGCGCAGCGTGCGCGGAACTGGCTCCACCCTTTACACCTGAGGTTCATCTGCCAGGGCCTGGCGAGCTTGGACGGTGACAGTGAAGTTCTCAGGTCGTAGGTTTGGTTAGAGTATCCTTCTCTTAGATGATGGATGCCTTACAAGGCTAAACGAGCTCCATCTGCCCGGGTTTGGAGTCAGAGTTGTCCTTCTCCTAGGATGGTGCCCGAAGGCTAGTGAGCCCATCCTGCCCGTGGACACGCTTTGTCTGACCCTTCAGTTGAGACCTGTCTGGGCTGGGAGACCCCACCAGAGGCACATGCCACCACCAGCACAGCTCTCAACCTCACAAGGGCATGCAAGCTCCTTCCCCACGGCAAGGGGGTGCCCGTGAAAGAGTCGCTGCTCTGCCTCCGGGCATCACAGACCCGGGCACGGGGCCTGCCAAGAACCGGAGTCCTGGAGGGTAACATTGCCATCACCGTTGATGCTGTGGAGCAGGTGCTGGGGAAGCCCCAGACTAGACTCAGTGGCAGACAGGAGTGGTTGTGGATGCTCCCAAGAAAGGTAAAATGCCGGCAAAGCTAGAGAGATGTTCCCAGTGCTGCAGAAGGACTGGAATAGGTGATGTTTGAGCTGTACAGCAATTGGAGATGCTTTGGGGTTTTTTTCAGAAGTATATTGTAAGGGTGCTTTCTACCTGTCCTAAGAGCCTTCCTGACCCTGAGCTTTCCAGAACTTTAAGCAATGTGGTGTTTTCTGATAAAAACTCACTTGGTAAGAAGTACAAAATTAATAAAAAAAAAAAGCACTTGCTTGCCCTTCAGCCGAAGTCATAGCCTGTACCTCCCTGCTGCGACGGTCACACACTGGCCGTGGTCCCAGCAGATACAAGAAATGACAGCTTAACTGCTACGCAGTGGTATGGGTGCATCCTCGAAGTTATACAGCAGCGGGTGTAGTAACATTTGAGTTACAGAAGAGGAAACAGCTTGTCAGGCTGGGGAATGGAGTGAGCTCTGAAAAAGTGAATCTCATAAACAGACACCTTAAAGGCAGAAGCCATTTTGAAACTCTCCAAGTTATCACACAAGAAACTCTGCTGTGTGTGTCCCCTGCCCTCCTTGAGCTATTTGCTGCTGGTTTCTCTGGGGTCAGATTCACTCTGTGTCACAGAACATTAGTGGAAAAACACACTGACACCCACGTGTTCTCATTCAGGATGAAGATGTCTGCCTGTGGGCAAAACATCACCTTTTTAATCAGTGTTCTATTTTCCTCTGCGCTTTAGAAATATCCTAGATGCTCATTAGCTGAAAAGAATCCAAGCTGTCTGCAAAGAGCACGAGGCGGTGCTCGGGCTGCTGGAGCTGTGAGCTGCCTGGTCCCTGGG
Source organism: Buceros rhinoceros silvestris (assembly GCF_000710305.1). Taxonomy (NCBI): domain Eukaryota; kingdom Metazoa; phylum Chordata; class Aves; order Bucerotiformes; family Bucerotidae; genus Buceros; species Buceros rhinoceros. The sequence goes on from NW_010398515.1 coordinate 47,890, forward strand.
GTGGTGTGTGTTTAATGCATTTGTCTGCCTTTTGTACGAGATGAAGTACGAGTTGCCTTGAAATTGTGTTATAAGAGGTTGCCGACTTAACAGTTTCCAAAAAGATACAATTTTGAATGGCTCACAAGGAGGCCTGGCACAGGAAGGCTTACAGGTATTTAGTGCTAATGAAGTCCCTTGGGATTTCATGAAGATGGCAGAATTTCTGGGCAGCGATTGCTCTTCCGGTATGTGCATCTAGCTAAATAGATCGGGGCGAATTTTATTTACGTGTTTAATGTATTTTATGTATTGTAGATATTTTTTTCTAATGGCACATGAATAGAAATGAGCAGCAAACTCCATTTCTGGTTCTGTTTTTGATTTATGTGTCCTTGTCCTTGGTATTTAATAGCTGTCTTAAAGCCTAACCTGTCCATCAGCTCAGTCAGGAATGGGCATCTGCCTCACATGCCTTTTTAGCAGCTTAGTTTCATAATGTTTTCAAGAGACCTTGAGATTTTCTGGTCCAGCAATAACACAAGGTACTCTTTGAATATTTCCTCCTTCCCTTAACTCTGACTACTTGCCAGCATCTTGTCTGACTTGTATCTCTGATTCTTCGTTGCTTTTACATGGAGAGGCACTTAGCTCACAGTGGAAGGCCAGACACCAAATACTAGTGGGTGACAATTTTAGGAGAAGACGGATTGATTGGTTCCAGGGTGGTTGACGGATACCAGAAAGGCTGTGGGAAGGAGTAAATAAACCATTAATGTTTGAAGAGGAAGAGTGGCTCTAACAGGAAAATATTGGAACGGCTACAGAAGGCAATGTCACTGGCAGATAGGAACTTGGTTGAGTTAAAAGCTAAAATCTGGTTCTAAAGTCTGTCGTGATCCATTTAATGGGTTCCAGGTACATCCTGTTGTAGTCAGAGGCTGGGCTGGTTTGGAGAGCCCTTAAGACCAACCTCAGTGTAGAAACCTCCAAAACACTGGAAACGACATCTGCGTAGTTGTGTGGTGTTGACATACAGCTCCTGTGTTTAACATAAAATAAATAAAATTACTGAATGTCAGGGAAATTTGTGGCAAAAAAATTAGAGACTCACTGTCCCAGCCGAGGAGAGTCTGTGTGTTTGAATTCCTTGGTGGATTGCTGGGCTGAGTCTCCTGCCTCACACCGTGGGACCCTTAGCTCTCTTACGTTGTCTCCTTTGTGTCTGTTCTCCCTAGGACCTGGAAGAATGCCCAGCTGGGAGAAGCCATGATCGAGAGCCTGGAAGCCCAAGGACTGCAGCTGGCCAAGGAGAAACAGGAGTATTTAGGTAAGAAAGTCTTACTTCCGAAAGCCATAAACCCCAAACCAGCCATTTTGCTTTTCCGGATTGACAGCGTGGTCAAGCCACTGGTTTTTGCTATAACTTTTTACTGTTTACTTCTACTGGATGAAGTTTTTGAATAGTCAGCAGCTGAAATTCGGTTTTGAAGGGAGTCAAACCAAGAAATTCTTAAGGTAGGATCTAGACATCTGTGAAGAGTGTGAAAGGAAGAACGTGCTTTGGCCAGCATGATGCAGTCCTGCAGCTCCTCATGGCCAGACTGTACAAAGATTTGCTGCCCCTGAGAAGTTTGGATGTGCTGATTTCATCTGCTTACCAGACAAACAGCCAATACTTTTGTCTCCTTTAATCACTCAGGACTAGTATTTCTGAAGGCTGATCACAATTTTTCATGCATGAGTTTTCCTCTTCTAGCTTTTTTCTTTTTTTTTGGTCTTACTCTACTTGATCTTTGCGTTTGCTCACACTTTATATTGGAAGTGGGAGCATTTGCAAGGGCTTGTTTGGCGTGGCTAATTTGTCATTGCTCTCTCCATGGGCGATGGAGAGAGAGCGGTTGCTCCAGATGAACATAGAATAATTTAGGTTGGAAGAGACTTCTGGAGGTTATCTAGTCCAACCCCCTAACTGGAAACCAGCCTTTGGATGGCAGTATCTTGGGTGCTCTGACTGTCTTGGGAAGTCCAAGACTCTTGCCCTCATTGCCTGTAGCAAGAGCCTTTTTAACCCGGATGCCTCCTAAATTGGAGTGTTCCCCAAGGTGTAAGAGCTCTTCTGAACTGAGGGCTGCAGGTCCAATGCATGAGCCCAGTGACTCGTCTGGACAGTCATCTGCTTTAAACAATCTAGCAGCAACTTTGGGTGCTTCAGGTTGTTGATGGCTTGAGCCAGAGCTTGTGGTATCTACTCCTAATCATCAAATTACTGGAGGCAGCTTGAAGAGTCTTTCGCATTTCTGCACCCATGCTGATCAGGGGCAATATGTGGTCTCACATAGGACAGCGTTTACAATTGAAGTATCAAGGCGTGTTCATTTTGGTCATCTAAGTGCCATTCACACATGTGAGCTGATGGATGGGCTTGTATGTGAGGCAGGCAGGGAGGATGGTTCCACACCTGACAAAGGGATAACGGGGATTGGTGAAAGGAGGACCTGGAGAGAGAGAGGAAAGTTTTGTCAAAACATTATTTTGCAGCTGCCAGAGCAGACTAAAGAGCCTACTAAGACTAAAGAGGGCCACAGTATGATAAAAAGCAAGGTTATGGAGGAATAAAAGAAAACACATTCTGTAGAAAACAGGAGATATTTGGAATATAAAATATATATTTCACTGCGTTCTTTGGTCCATGACAAGAACATTCAGAGCTGGTCAATTGTCACAGCTGGTTGCTTTATTTTGACAGCAAATGTCTATTTATTGCTGTATAACTGCGGAGGCTTCCGCCTCGTTAGCCTCGCCTTCAATGATCTGAGTCCGTCCTGCAGTTAAGCTTCGAGGTCACAGACTGCTCCTGGCAGCAGGTCAAGGCTCTCCGGAGGAAGCAAACACTGCTCTGGGGAATCCCCTTAATCCTCCCAGAGTTACTTTCCAACTGCCCCTCAGCCAGCTGGGATCCAAGTTTCTCTCTCAGGCAGGGACTTTGCAGAAGCCCATCACGCCCTGGGTTTGGCCCCCCCAGAAGGGGCAGAAGGGGGAAGGTGGGAAAGCTTCTGTGTAATTACAGCACAGTTGTGCTGGGTCCCAGTAAGGAGGAAGAGAGTGGGAGTGGGAAGGAAAGGCAGCAGTGGTGGTCAGCAGAGCATTAGCAATGTAACGCTACTGTTCTGGCACCAGGAGCCCAGCTGTGTGCAGGAGGCCTGCATTCCCCCTGCCAGGGACAATCCTGCCAGCCAGAGTAAACTCTTCAGGTCCCCAGTACAAAGGACACCGGTAGCATCCTCCTCGCCTGGTGTAGAGGGGAGACTGAATCATGAAATGCTCCAGTGAATCTGCCACTGCTCGCAGGGCAGCGGGTGGCAGAGCTGAGAGCTAAACCCTAGGACTGTCTATGAGGATCCTATTTCTGCCTAGCATCCTGTTAGCGTGACTAAGAGCTGCCTAAGGCAGAGCCTCTGTTTGCGGTTAGCACGTAGCACAGGGTAGGTACATCACTCGTGGAGTAAGATCAGAACAGCCTTTGGTTGGCATGTGTCCTCCTCGGTAGACAAGAGCAACTGATGTTGGGGTTGACAGCTGTAAGTTTTGTGGGTAAGTTTGGGGATTTATTTCTGGGCTTGGCTGGGACATCCCAAAGTGACAATATGGAGCTGTCAGGGGGCTGAAGCAGAGGGTGGTGTGCTAGGCAGGTAAGGATGGTGCACTGAGTTGCAGGAGCAGAACTGACCGCTGCTACACCATGTTCGACTGTGTGCTCACTAGACCTTTCTGTGCCTTTACGTCCTCGTGTAAAACATAGAATATTTTCCTGACTCAGCTAGAGTATTGCGAAGGTTGCTTCATTAATGCCCTTTAAGAACATCAAGAGGAAACCTTAGAAGGAGTACGCAGCAATATGGTTGCTTAGTTTATTAAGTTATTTGGCAGGAGGGAAATTACAGAACATCCCGTTAGTGTCATCTCAGCCTTTGGAGCCTCCCAGATACACACAGGGCAATAGGGAATGCTGCGTTTTTGAGCTTCAAACAGTCTGTGTTTTGTGCTCATAAATATCCCCAGGATAGAAACTGCTTTTCTCTGCATTTGGCCTTTGTGTGCGTGTTTGCAGATAAGCTAATGGAAGAAACAGAAGAGCTGTGTCTGCAGAGGGAGCAAAAAGAGGTGAGTGCTCATCACAAGTCAATTGCCCTCCGCTTCCATGTGGCAGGACTGGGAGGTTAGAAGCTGCTTTGAAGGTGTGTCAGGATTCAGGGAGGGAGGATGTGGAGCCAAAAAGGTCTCCAGCCAATCTCTGGGCCCTGTGGATAAAGGGGTGAATAAGAGCCACCATGCCATGGGATGGTCCTGGAGGTGTATCCCTCTCCGCTTTCCAAACACGTTCCATGCAGTGTGCTTGTGATTACGTCTCCAGGAGGACCAAGGAGAAAGATCAGATTAAATTCGTATTCACTGGGTTGAATTATACACTTGTTATTTGGTAGATTCAAGATGACTGTGACAACCAACTTGTCTGTCTCCACAGTCAGAGAGCAAATAAACAGACCTGACATTGTTCTAGTGTAGAGATACTGTTGTGAGAGACAAGACGCAGCAAAAGGCAACACGGTTTGTTTTGGATACACCAGAGATGGTGAAAATAATAAACATTGCACTAGGGAAAAACTCAAGAGAGCACTCCCTTAGACGTGACTAGAATACCTTAATTTGTCAAGTTTATTATTGTTTTTCAAACCATTCCTAATTTGTATTTGCTTAATACAAGTAGCTCATTCTCATATTTACAACAACTCTCCACTGGTTTTTATAGCATCATCATAAAGTTATTGTAAGACAGCTTTGAAAATGACCTGTCCTGTTAGATGGGAGGAAAGCCTGCGTGGATGTAGACCACCACATTGTGACCTTGCAAGCTGCTGCGCGCTCTGCTTTCCAGTTAACCTAAAAGGACTGTTCCCTCTCTTCAGCAAAAGAGGCAGTGCTGACCTAGGCTTCTCAGACCTATGTTTTTCCTGTGTACATTTCTGCAGAACTGAAGTCCAAAGGTGGCTTGGACACTCCTTTAGGGCTAAGCTACTTCTGTCTTTGCAGGGAGACGTCTCTTTCTGGTGAGGTAGCCTGCTGCACAACCCAGAGCCATAGGGAGGGAGATGCCCTTGTCTAAAAACCCTGGAATAAATCTCTGCCCTTACAAAGCCGTGCACGGTATCTCCATTGCCCACGGAGAGCAGAAGGGGCCAGGCTGGTTTAAAGGAGTGCAGTGATGATGAAGGGATGAATATGCAGCTCTCCGAGCTGTGCTGGTCCGACCTGCTGTAAGCCTGAAGGTTTCACAGCAATATGTTGGGAGAGCGGCTTGAACTGTGTATCTGCACCATGGAGCAAGAGTCTTTCTACGAATTTGTCTGGTGTCGGTGTTGTTTTGTGACCTGCCTGGGCCTGTGGCAGGAGTGCTGCCTCACAGCTAAGGCTGCAAGGGGACCTGACTGGGAGCGGGACCTTTGCTGTAATTTGTCCCCGTCTCCCTCCATCTGCAGTAGGTCTCAGTACAACTGCTTCCTCTGGAGCAGGGGAAGAGCCTGTTTCACTGCTTGAGGATAGCTTGTGGTATTCAGCGCTCTTTAAGCTTCGTTTTATTAGCACAAAGATAGTGATGGGCTGATTAAACAGTGAAAGCTGTAGCTGTGCCGTTTATGTTTTCCTGTCCCGGTGGGGATGGGAAGCAGGGCTGACCTGTTGGGGTAGTCTGTACCTGCACATGGGGGTGCCTGGAAATGGTACCTGTATGTTGGGTGCAGCTTTGCCAGGGAACTTTGGACTTCTGAATATGTGCAGCCGAGCTGATCTGTGCAGGGAGCATGTCTCTGGGATTTCCAGGTTCCTGGTAACCTGGCTTGGACTTCTGGATGTCTGGAAATCTTCAACCAACCTTCTGCTTCTAATTGTCCCTGGTCAAAAGTGTGAAATTGGACACCCTGTGTCCTTTCCCCCTTCCCAGAGAAGCCTTTCCTAACTGCACATCAGCAGAGTACAGTCCCGTCTTCTCTTTTGGTCCAGGAACTCGAGCGTCTGAACCAGGTCCTGGAAGCAGAGAAGCACCGGTTTGAAGAGGTGGTTCGGGAGCTGCGGCTGGAGCAGGAGCAGATCAGACGGTGAGGCAGCAAACTGCACAGGGCAGGAAAAGGACACAAACTCCCACACTGGGTGCTGCTGTGGTGGTGAATTAAACAGTTTGTAAAATCCATCTATTCTGTGCGTGTAGGTAGGAGATAAATGCTGTATTGACCAAGACGGGAAGAGCTGCGATCCGTTAACCTTCATTTGCTATCACTTGTGTGACCAATAGAATATAACTTAGTTTCATTTTGCATTCAGCAGTCCAGCAACTTCTTTTCCAAAGGGCTGGGACATGAGCAAAACCAGATGCTAGAGGATTCCAGAGAGGTAATTAGTTTGATTGACTGATCCAGCCACGTGGGCTCCAGACTTGAATCTGGTTTTCCACCATCAGCTGAATGACACTGGGTGGGTGACGAAGTTGCCTCACCAAGAATACTTTTGTAATTTTAAGAATTACACTAAGCAAATTATGAACAGCAAACGTATTTAGAAAGGGAAGGATCCAAATGCTCTGCACTAGGTGTTGAAAGGGCATGTTTTGCCACTGACCTCTCTTTTTCCTTTTCTCTTCCTAAATAATATCTCTGAAAAGGGAGTGATTTAGAAAACCATTTTTGTTTTCAGAGACCTACACCTGCTTAGCCCTGACTGCCCTGTCTGAGCTCTTCTAGCTGCAACCACGGCCCCGCGCTTGCTAGAGAAGCACACTACCAGCTGCTCTGGTTTGGTTTGATGATCAGGAGGAGGCACAGTGAAGTTCCTGGATGCCTGTAGGGTGTTCAAGGCGTGATGCTTCCTGGCAAGCTCCTGAATCTCCAGGGCTGCCTGTACCAACCATGGTTGCAGGTTCTGCACTAAGCGATCCACAGCCTGGCCAGTCTGAGCGTGGTCTCTGGGGCTGGCATTCACCTGCAATAGCTATCGCCTTTTTTGCTTCTTCAGGGAGCTAGAGCTCACAGCCCGCTCCCTTAAAGGAGTGGAGGAAGAAAAGAAGGAGTTGCGAAGCCTGACGCAGTCCTTACAGAAAACCCTAGAGGTGAGTGACCTCTTCTTCCCTCTGAGTGAGGGCATTTTGAGAACAATCTGTAAGAACTGACCACGGCTGAAAGCAATGTTATCCTGGGGAATGAATCTAACATCCACTAGTGCCAGAGTTAAGTCCTGTGTGGATGAACAGGGTCATTCAGTAGCTGATAGGAAGGCCAAAATCCTCTGTGGAAAAGGACTAGACATGACATGGAGCCCACCAGAACCAAACTTTTCTCAGCATTATCAGGTGACATGATGTAGGACAGTAACCATAACTTGCAGTTTGAGAAGTTCAGGCTGAAATCTAGGGAGAGACTTCACCAGACAGGTAGGCAGGCAGTGGGAGAGGTGAAGAACCTCCATCTTGGAAGTTGTTTTCACAACCTGACTATGGAAAGCCACAGCTGAACCTATTTTGCTGCGTTGACAGACCAGCTCTGAACAAGAGGCTGGACTAGAAGGTCCCTTCAGGCCAACATGGCTATAAGTCTGATAGCTTTCTGATTTTTTAACTGCAACTCCATAAGTCCTGGTGGACATTGGAGCAGCAGGGAGGCATTCCTTCTTCACAGAAGGGGCCATGGTTCTCATCATCTAGGAAATGGAGAGTTGATGTATTAAGCCCTTTCCTTACTTGGTGGCACTGTGACGGATTGGTGAAAAGTGGCTTTCCCAAATGTCTATTTTTTGTAAAATTTCCACACATCTGTCCTTCTGAAGCCTCAGTGTCATCCTTAATGTTCATGTCAGATCCTGCAAATTTGTCCAAAAATCCATTGCTGATGCTCCTTTGAGGTCTTCTCCCTGCTCATAATATGGGTGTGAAAAAAGAACTGAAAGAACGATTCATGCCCTAGTGGCACACTGGACCAAACACTTCCCAGGAAAACAGCATGGTATGTCCTACAGCTCCACAGTTAGAAGTACCACAGAGGGGATGCCTGTAGTTCACACCGAGGAGCAAGAGGAGGAGGGAAGGCAGGGAAGATGCTGACATAGGTGCTGCACTAAGGAAGCACAAGGGCGCAGTCCCTGAGCTGGGTCCTTACTAGTATATCATGTCAAACGAGCCAGGAGGTTCTTGCCACCTTGCTTAGCAAAGGCTATGATGGAGGCTTGGTCCCTGTGAGGCAGGTATGTAATGAAAATCAGTTATTCCTGGTTTTAACCTGAATGAGGCGTGTGGATGTAGGGATGGAGGGACTCAGTAGGGAGAAACCAGGCAGGAACAGGAGCAGAAATGTTAGACTTGGCTGATACTCACAATCTCTGCCCTTCAAGGAACTCTCCCTGGAAAAGCAGCAAATGCTGGAGATGCTGGAAGAAAATGAGAGCCAGCTCCCACCTCCAGCCAGCCCCAGCAAAGATCAAAGCCCCAACTGGGGACTGCACTGCAGCCTGCAACAGATTGAAGAGAAGATGCAGCAACTGCTGGAGGAGAAGCTCCTGGCAGAGAAGAGGTGAAGTGGGGGCAGGGGCTTCTGCAGTAGTGCCAGAGACAGGGATGTAGGAGAAGACGCAATGCAGCGCGAAGAGGGTGGTGGGAAAAGAGGTGGTTTGCCCCCTGGCAGATGGGAGACAATCAGAAAGTGTATGGGTAAATATTTACAGGCTTAAAATTAGGATCACTTCAACCCTCTTCCCCTCTTTATCCCGAGGCCTGCAGAAAGGCAAGATCCTTGCTAATTTCCAGTCCTGGGCGTGGTAAAGGGAAGAGGACAATTCTCCTCTGCTGAGGCTTAGTGGTGCCAAATGACACAACTATCTGCTGACTTGCTTTTTGGTTGCTGACACAAGACAAGTCTGGAAGCTTGTCTGGTTCCCATGGCAGGAGTTCGGGTTATAAACGCTTCAGAGAGGACAGAGTGAGGCAGAGCAGCTGAACTCCTTCCTGCCGCTTGGGCCCGCTCCTTTTGAATCAGGACTTAGGCACGTGAATCCGTTTGGTGTTCACGGACTTGTCCATAAGAAGCGTTTGGTGCTTCTGGACCTCACCTGGGCATTGGGAATGTTCCGTTCAAGAGCTGTCCATGGGCTTTCTCTAGCGATGACTGTGTTATTGAAGTGAAACACAGACAGTGACCCATTAGTGCCTCTTTGCTCAGGGCAGCCAGGTGGTAAAGCCTGCCCCACCAGGAATAATGAGACCCTTCCTTCCTGTGACTTGTGCTGGGGGGGGAATGGCTGTCTTTGCTGTACAATGCCTCAGGATGAAGGAGAATGAGGAGCGGTCCCGAGCACTGGAGGAGGAGAGGGAATTCTACTCTTCCCAGTCGCAAGCACTGCAGAACTCGCTCTTGGAGCTGACCGCAGAGAAGCAGCAGACTGAGAGAGACCTCAAGGTATCTCCTGTGTATGTCACATATTGCCATCCCTGGGCTCGGAGTTCTCTCATATTCCCTCTCAATTCCTTCCCTATCAAGTGGGAGGCTTGGTTTTAATTTGTTTTGTGGTTGCAGATTTCCATTTGCTATGCTTCGTATCAGGGTAACGTGAAGTTGCCGTGTAGTATCTATGTCGCACTGCTATTTATTTTCTTACCTGAGGCCTGATTAACACATTCAGTAAGTCTTTTCAATTGCTGCTGTGAAAGGATCACCTAAAGATGGAGGGAGGGGAAAAAGAAGTAAAAGAGGAAAGTGGACAGGATCAACAGTAAAGCTTATTTCAAAGAATGTGTCTCCATATGCTAATATGGACCTTGCATAATTGAGCAGAAATCTTCCCTCCTCGCTTGTGCTCAGAGAAACCTCTGCACGAACTTGTGATCAAAAGCAGAGGAATGCAGGTGGGGTACCAGCCCTCCTTCACTTCTCCACTAATGGAAGACACCTTAAGCTGTGCAATGGTAATTGGGCAAACTATGCTGTTTTATTTTAATCATATAATGTAAAGGTTATGTTTTCTATTGGCTGTTTGACATTCAACCTTCTTTTACAAATGTTTTGTCCAAAAACCCCACAATTCTTCTTTTTCCTGCACCTCCAAGATTTTCTTAACCGTAACCTTTCACTTGCCCATACTAAAGCTAAGTTACGTATCAGTTATTCTCATTTGCTAAGCTACTACTGATATTACATTTTATTTCCAACTTTTCTTGTGTTTTGTTTCTGAAACTAAGTACCGTATGCTGGTTTGTGGCTGCCTTTATCTCAAGTCCATCTCAGCTGCAAAGATGTCCTCTTGTCTCCCCTCAGCTGCAAGCACTTGCATAAGCACAAACTCGTGTTGAAATACCATCTCTGATTCCACATGGTTCATACAATGAAAGGGAATCCGTGAAAATGGAAGTCAGAGCAAAGGAAAATTACTAAAATAATCTGAACTTCAAATTCAGATTCTGTCTGAAGACAGGAGGAACAACTTTCAGGTTGTCTTACCACATTTCTGTTGGTTTTCCTTACTGTTGTCTCTTCATTTTCCTCTGCTTGGTGGGTCCCTCACAGACCTGGTGAGTTAGCAGGCTGACTATTGAGATACAAGCTGGTATTCAGCAATACTTATCCTGTTGCTCAGGCTGAGGTGAAGGTGCGCATGGATCTGGAGAAGAGACTGAGAGAAGCTGAGGAAGCACTGCAGAGCTTGGAGCAAGGCTTAAACTCTCTGGATTGCAACACAGAGAAAGAGGAGAGGATGAAGGCAGATGTCAGTAACTTGAGAAGTAAGTCAATTGTCCATCCTCTCTACTGGTGAGCAAGCTCTGAGAGGGGACATGGTTCTACCCGCTTTCCCAGACACAAAAAGAAGTTCCCTTATTAGCAAATAATGTGTTCTCCCAACGCCTCGTACATCAACCACACCTCCCTTTTGAGGAGCCAGAATGTGCGATACAGGAACTTGGTGTTTTGCCCTCAAAGGAGGGCAAAATTATCCCAGCCTTCCCTGTCGGGTGGAAGACAAACCTAGGGGCAGAGATGAGCGAATGCTTTCCAAATGTCAAAAAGGGAAGCTGGGGCAAAGCTGTAAAGACTGACTAGGTATGAGTTATACAGAGTCCTCTGATTCCCCTCAAGAGAATAATTTCTCAGCCTTTGTTACAAGAACATGAGTAGTTTAAGGAGGACCTTAAACTTGTGGTAGCAACATGCTGGTAGGAGACCACCCAGCAGGTGAAGTTTGGATCCTTACTCAGAGCCAAACCACTGCATCGGCTCAGCACTGCTGTGCTGAGACAACTGCAGTCCACAGGTCAGGAGTAAAACTCAGGTTCTTCACAGCTCATCCCTGTTTGTATGTGGCTGTTTTGTTTTGAAAGACGGGGCATTACCTTAGCATCTGGCTTAAGCTGGACTTGGGAATCTGCATTAGCAGCTTCAATTGATTGAAGTCTTGCTTGTTTTCCATCCTCAAGTGTAGTGCGGGGGAAGCTGTTAAGAAGATGCTGTATCTGTGCAGTTAAGGCTTCGTTTCAGTGATGGATGTACTGAGCCAATATAGAAATTCAGAGAGTCCTGTTTTTCTTCAAAAGAGTAAAAACGTGCTGATGAGCAAAACACTAGAGAAAGTGAGGGACCAGCAAGGTTTCCTTTAATGTCAGTCCCAGCACATTCATTTCCTCCAAGTCCCCTCATTCCCTCCAAATGATTCCTGCAGCCCTTTCATGTAAGAGTTGGGGTGCATTAGCACGTGAACCCTCTGAACAGCAAGGGACCAGCGACAGGCAGCAGGACAGCAAGACTGGAATGGGAGAAGATCCGCTGGTGAGACCACAAAGGGTGAAATGGGCCAAGAAAGGCAGCTTGTAGGGCAGATCGGGACAGAAAACTTGTTCGAGTTTGGACATGAGGATTTAGAATTTACATGCAGACTGTAGTGTAAATATGTATGTGCTAGTATTTGCTATGCTACGAAGAAATCTGTGGCCATGTATGGCCTGTGTGTGTGCCCATGCCAGTGTTTCTATGTCTCCCTTCCCACAGTTAGACTTGACTGGTTTTAGAAGTCCTTCAAAGACAGTGGAATGAGCAAGGCTTCAAACCCCTCTGTTGCAAAAGAGTTGAGAAGTTTTATCATATTTTCAGAGGCTTTTGGCAGCTGAATCACAAGCAATTTGGGGAACAATTGATGGGAGATGAATGGTTGCAGTTCTTTCTATAATCTGAGCACATATTTGTTGGGGACTGGAGGTTTTTGTCACTTTGAACCTGTCCATTCTGATTATATTTTGTATCTTCATGGATTGTTGTTCGTCACGATCTAGGGAGGTGTGGAACGTCATTACCCATCTCAGCCCATCAGTGAGTGCAAACTGTAACTGCTTCATTGCTTGAAGTGTCTCTGCTGTCAGTGCTCACAGTGGTGTCTTCTCCTCAGAGTTCTTTGAAGAGTGCATCCGCAATGCTGAGCTGGAGGCCAAGATGCCTGTGATCATGAAGAACTCTGTGTATATCCACAAGGCTGCCACTCGTCGCATAAAGAGCTGCCGCTTCCATCGCCGAAGAGCCAGTACTTCGTGGAATGACTGTAGGTATTGGGCAGCTTCTCACCCTACATCCCACAGAAGCTGATATGCGCAGGTGGGGCTGACAGAGCAGCAAGGTCTGCAAATGTGGTTCATATTTCATATTCCCTAGTAGCAGAATGGAGCTACAGAGAAACTGGGAGCTTCCTTACCCAGACAGCAGGCACTGAGTCTGTGTACTGGTTTTCTGTCTCTTCATGTATGTTGGAAGGTAACTGCTGTGATGATCCCAGGCCCCTGTAAAAATACATGCTCAAAGCTGACTTCATCTGAATGATTAATCACAGACTGAGTTAGGTTGGAAGAGACACCTGGACACTGTCCAATCCAATCCAGTGCTCGCAGTGACTACCTGCAAGGTTAGCTCAGGTTCTACATTGAACTCTAAATCAGAGGCAGTCATAAAAAAAGAAAATTGTGTTTCCAAGCTGTCAGCATTTTCCTCCTCTGAGAACGTTAAGGTGAAGCTGTTAGAGCACAACGGTTAGCTCGTTCCTTGCCAGGCTCTCAGTCGTGTTGATCACACGGCTCATGTGCTCTAGTGAAGCGTTGTCTTCGGTTTGTGTCCCTGACGGAGAGTGCTGACCTTTCTGTGCTGCTCTTATTTCAGTGAAGCAGTCCCAGTCCTTCATCTTTTCACACGCAGAAGCTGAAAACATCGAGGAGCTGAAAGAAGCAGCTAAAAGACTGAGTCGGGACCAGCACTTCAGGGAAACTCTCTATCAAATCATGAAGTCACGAAAGGATTCTGCTTCGGGGGATGAAAAGTGACTCTTGTTGGGAGGGGGCTTCTGATCTCAACTTCCCGTTCAGCCTCACAGAAGTCATACCATCGGGCGCTAGGGGCAGAAGGGAGATTTGCCCCTTGGTGGGGAAAGTGGGGGAAAGTTGTGTGTAGGCTATTCCCTCAGTTAGCGGCTTTGCTTTAGTTTGAATGTTCCCTGTAGCCTGGCGGACCTTGTCTGCTGATCACTCCAGATCTGTTTGCTTCAGCTGCTTATGTTAAGCCACGTTTTGCCAAGATACCACAGTTGGTGTTAAAGCGAACCACAGACTCTAGCTTAGGAAGTGCCTCTTCTTTCCCTTCCTGTCTGGTCTGCCTAGACAAAGACAAGTGCTTCTGAGAAAGCCCTTTGTCAGCCTATGTTCCAGGTCGTCTAAACTCTCCAGCTGGACCAGCTTGCCGTGTTTTGCCTGATCCCCTCTAGGAGATGGCTCACTGCACACCCCCAGTCAATCCGCAGTTTGGTGGGGCACATTTCCTGGCACGTTTCCTGAAGACTGCAGCTGTCCCAGCCTCCCAAGCACAGGCAATAATATCAAACACAGGGCAACTTCTTGACGCTACTTCATTTCCAGCAAATGGTAGCAACACAAAGTGAAGACAATCTGAGGATGTTGTGGATTTGGCTCCAAGGAGGATTATGTGCAGGCTAGAGCTTACAGGTAACTCAGTGGCATCGACAAAAGCTGGAGGGAGGATTGCGCTGGGTTGTAAGTGGACAGAACATCTTTGGGCTGCCTTTGCACTTTTTTTTTTGCATTGGAACATCTGGCTGTGTCACTGCCAGAAGGAGGAGCAGAGCTATGTGCTGCAGAATGTGTTACTATAGGCAGATGCTGTGTGGAGAGGAGCCTTCGACTCATCTGTGATGGCTTCCTCATCACCTCTGTAAAACAAGCTGGAGGACAGGTGGGTGAGGAGTGACCAGCCACAAAACTCACTATCACTTGGAGAATTAAACGTTGTCAGCAGCAAGCTGTCGGGGCTGTGGAGGTGGGGAAAGTAATCTCTGTACGTGCTGCAGTGAATAGCCTGTGTCCAAGGCTTCGTACTGCTCTCTACCAGTCCTCTTAATTGCAGTCCAGGCTATCTCAGACAAACTAGGTGCTGTGGACAGCCTAGTCAGAGGTGGGCTTCTGGATGGCCTTCATCCTCTCCTAAGTGGTCACCATGTGGTTAGTGCAGGAAAGGATTTGTCCTTCATGTTGTCATCTTGTATGTCACAGGAGAGGAACCACTTTGTGGAGGAAACCTTGCAGCCTCTCCCATCTCTTTTAAGCAAGCAGCTGGCTAATAATTACCCATCCTATAGTAACAGCAATGCCTGGGGCTTACAGAGCACATGACAAGCACACTCAGGGTGATGCTGTTATCCCCATGGAATAAATCAGGGAATCAAAGAATTAAATAATACTAAGGGGAATGAAGTTAGCAGCAGAGGTACAGTTAGGGCTCAGGAGGTCTTAAGAACAGATTTACTGGGGCTTTCAGGGCTGTACCCCTCATCCGTACCCCTGGGTATTACATGTGTCCAGCGACACCAGGGTAGCTGCTTACCTGTCCCATGCAGACTGTGACGCTATTCAGGCCCAGGCTTTGCCTTCTGGCCACCTAAGTCATTCCCTACAAACTCAGTGCTGTTTCTAGGGAAAAGTTAGGGGTGGATCTGGGAAGGGAGCTGTGGCTTGCCAGCCAGAGGAGAGGAGTGGATGCTGGGTGCGGAAGTGTACTGGGAGGGTGTCGTGCTCCTGGAGGGAGTCACTCCGGTGTGACCAGAGGAAAAGCATTGAAGGCACAGCCTGTACTTTCCATTTCAGGCAGTTAATGACCAGTATCCTTCTACAAGCAATGGGAGGGTTTAAACAATCAGAGAGCCCATCACTGAAGGCTGACATTTTTGTGATGACAGGTGATGCAATATGAAAAAAAAATTTGCACCCCTCCTTAGCGTACCTGATCTCTCTGTGTTTTTTCCACATGTGCTTTCTTGCATGCTAGAAAGCCACAAAAGATTTCTTGCTCCTACAAGGCTGAAGGGCTGTGAGAAAGCAATGCAGAGCTGGTTTTCCCCTTTACACTGTCCTGACATCATCTCTGGCTATTTTCCAGTTACAAGGTCTATAACATGTGATGCTGGAAGGGACAGAATAAAGGATAGCCAGGGAGCGTATCTGTAGTTCAGGCAGTTAGGAAAATCACCCTGCGGCTTGTGAATGCAGCACTTCTGATCTATTACCATCAACCCCCACAATATCAGACTTTACAGAAGTATTGTACTCAGGTGGTAGCCACATCGGGTCTTCCTTTACTCTGCATCTAGACAGCAATAAATAAATAAAAGTTATGCTGACACTTGCGTGAATTCCTGTGTGTTCTTGATACACTGTCACTGAAATGATGTTAAATTGCCTCCGCAGGAGTTGAAATAAATCGTTGTGACACGCTCATTTCTGCAGTGCTCCTTCTCTGCTTCACTGAGTTGTTGTGTTATGTGCTTAACACCACCTCTCAAAAGGACTGGCTGTCCTTCTGTAAAATGCTTTCACCCTTGCTACCCACTTCCACTTCTAAAGGTAAAGCCAGGGTGTATCAAATCTAAAGAGGAGATCTCTCACTTGCTTACCTGAAGCCGGTGAGCAGCCCTCTGTGCAACCAGCAAGGCATGCCCTAAGCCACCTGCGGCAAGCTGCTTGCCATCAGCCGATTCTTGCTGCAGATACTAGTCCTGCAGGGGAATCTACTACCCTGTAAGCTTCCTGACAGAGTCGCCTATGTACCGTAACATCTTAGTTAAGTGACTGTCTCCTTATTCAGTTTGAAAGGACACAGAATTACTGATTTCAGTGTTCTCTGTATTTTTAATGCAACAGGAAGGTGACTTAAGGAGCAACCCCTGTCTGTTCAAATAACCTTTTCTGGTAGTCCTGGGTCAGATCACTTTCTCCTACTGGGAAAACCGGGAGTGAGATGACAACTCCCTCTGCTGAGGAGACTTCCTTAAATTGTTCCCTTGTGTCTGAGGATAGGAGAAGATGTAGGATGGTTTGCACCTCTAAGATTTCTTTTTGGAAGCTGCAGAACAGCTAGACTGGCTCTGAAAAGCCTGTGGCTATTCTTCCACCCCCTCCACCTTCTAGCTATCACCTGGATACTTCTCTTCCCTCCTAAGACTTTCCCTGCTGTCCCCTTCAGAGACACTTTAAAATACAGTTCCGCTTGCAGACACTGCCCAACATAAAGCCTGCTGATTCTCCTCTGCGTTGTCTGCCTCCTTTTCACAGTGTGAACACTGACTCCCACTAAGGTCAGTATAAGGGTTGATTTCATCCTCCACGTAAGATGCACGAAACCTCCAGGCGGTTTCAGTCCCTGGTGTAGAAGAGTGGTTACTG
>NW_010398515.1:64750-77312 GCF_000710305.1 Buceros rhinoceros silvestris
GGCTCCCCTGGTGCTCGCTGGCCCAAGGCTTTGCTCTTGCACAGAAGTAAATGGCAGAGCAAGGAAGGCAGCGCCAGCCCTGCGGCCTCTCCAGTATGTGCTGCTTCTAAAGCAGAGAAAGTGGACAAGAAATGGAAACTGTCCTCGGGGTCAGAAGCCAATAATAAAGGACAAATGTTTGCTGGTGCTGTTCTGCATCGCTGTGCACCGCACACAAGTGACAAAGGCTCGTAGCAATTTTCAGCTGCAGAGTATGGCTTTTTTTAGCTCAAGATGGTAGGCAGGCTTTCTGCTTCGGACATTAGTGTAACATCAGTGTATCTCTTTGGAAATAAGGTGATAGTTTTTCACAGAAATAGTCTGTTTTAAATCCTTTTCAATGCAGTCACTTTTTGTGGTTACTAGGGGGGCAGAAGACGGCTCATGTTGTGTCTAGTAAGGAGAATTTTGCTCCCAGGAAGGTGGTCATGCTTTGAATGTTTCGTCCAAGGCTTAGCTTCAGACAAGGTCCTGGGGCTTGCCTGGACGCTCAGAGCTCCTCTGTGCGGAAGTGACTGTGACAGATGCAGTTATCTTTAACATCTTCCACCTGATGCACTTGGCACAAGGACAGTTCTTCAGTTTTTCACCTAGTCCACTGTTATCCACCTACTTTGAGCATGGCCAGAAATGGGAGGCATGACCAAGCCAGAGGACTTGGTTGTAGTCAGTCACCTAAAAGCTGGTCTGAGGTGACCTGTTGAGTGATGGTCACCATAGGTGAGGCCAGGTGGGACCATGAGCTCAGCAGCCACATATAATTTGTTGAACAACTCTCAGTGCTTTTCTGCCCATTGAGATGACATCCCTTATACGTAAGTAATATTTACTTCTTACTGTAGGCTGATCCCCAAAGCCAAATTGGAGAATGATCCAGCTGAGTACTCAACCAGGTCTGTGAGTCCTTTCTGCTCTGTTTCGCCACCAGCGCTTAGTGCAGGCTATGCTGTAGTGCTGGAACCAACTTGCCCCCCCCCCCCACTCCCAGTGTTGGCAGATCTGGAAATTAAGAGGAAGAAATATTATAAAGGCCATTTTGTGGGGGTAGCAAAGGCACCTTTTGCTAACTCAGAGGTGTTGCAATAAATAACTCAGCAGGGTCATGTGTTCATATTTTGCTGTATCATAAAAAGTGCAAACTTTGCATTGCTTAAAATAATAAGTGAACTCCACTTACCCTTGAGTTCTTCTTGACTGCACCCCTGCCTCAAACCTCCCTGTGAAAACCACCCAAGAGCAGAGGACAGGTCCTCTCCTAGAACTGCTGCTCCCATCATTTCTTCATCAATTCTGGGGGCAGGAGAGAGCTCCCATTTTCCTCCATACAGGAGATGCCAACCCCTGCTCTTCCAGTATGAGAAAAACAGGTTCAAGTTTTGTGGATTTGGGGGGTTTGTTGTAGCTCTGCAGAACAGGAGTAAATAATTTTAGCATTTTAACAAGGGGGCTTGGAAACAAGCTCTTTATGTTGGGTGTGAGAAACCTGACCGGCTGCAATGGGATTAGGCCCTGGTCAGAAAGGTGTTGGCTCTCTCAGCCTTCATGGACATACTGGCTGGAGGCTTGTGTTGGAGTCACTGCTGAAAGCACAGCTGTGAACAGGTCAATAGCACGTAAGCGGAGCTCTGTTTTCAGGATGGTTCACAAGCGCTCAAAGACCCTGGGTGACAGAGGTAGGCTAGTTTCTTAACAGCATGCAAGGCTGTGAGAAGAATTAAAACAACCTGTCAAGGAGGTGGGAATGCTGTGGCTTCTGCAGCAAGAAGAGGAGCAGGCTTACTACACAGACTGCCAAAGAGAATTAATTATATCTCGCTTGGGAATAACCACTTTTTTCATTTCTCATTTCCTTTCCTGGTTCTGACAGAGGGCACCAGCACTTGTACTTGCTGCAGGTGAGAAGGTGAGGAGGCTTCACCAAGATTTGAAAGGTAGGAGTGCAGCAGATGTGACTAAAAATCAGAGTACTGCTACAACAAAAAGTGAGTGCTATGGCAAGTGTACCTCAGTAAGCAAAAGACATCTGTCCTATTCCTTGTGAAGCAAAAAACACTTCGGGTCCCAACCAGAGTCCAGCCCCAGATGCTCAGATAAAAGGGATCTGCAGCTAAGGCCCTCTTATCCTCTCCCCAATTTACTACTGCTGCACAAGACAAGGTGATAAAAACACAGCTGACTTGCACTGGCATGGCCAGTCTTGACGTGGGGACACTGCTCATGGTTGTTCTCCTGTGTTGGTAGCTGTGCATATGCAGTGGCTGCTCAAGGGAGCAGAAGATGCTGGAAAGGTTTTGGGTACCTAAATATTGACTAGAAGAGGCTGAAAATTCCTGCAGCTCGCAATGGATTTGGATGTTCAGAAACTCCTCTAGCGTGGAGCAGAAGCCCTCTAGATCCCTCTCTGATCAAGCGTGCAGTACTTCAGACGGATGTTCTGACCCATGAAGGGATGTAGGGAATAACAGTGAAGCCAGGCACTCTCTTTTTCTTTCTGCTTCTGCTCATGTTTCTCCTCCTGCTTCTAAATCCTCTTGTAATTTCTCCCCATGCAAAAATACAGAACACGAATGGTTTAATGTGGAACTTACTTTAGATTAAGAGAAAAAACGTGCAGGCAGAGCTGGCTTTCCTCCCTACGTAGGGGGAGCATGGGCTCCAAAAAGAGGACAGAAAATTCCCAGCCATTCAAAGGTACCATAGATGGGTAAAATAAGTCAGCTTTTCACACGTGCCAAGCTTGGATGAGGAGGAGTAGAAGGACACACTGTGTGCAAAGTTTGAAGCCAGCCTGCAGTAAGGAAAAATGAGTTTGTTTTGAGAAGGGGATCTTTTAGCCCCTTGCTTTGGCTGATGCTGAAGGAGTAGAAGACAGCATATCCAGTAAGTCCATGTTCTCCTTTCAGCTTGTGGCTGGCTCCTGGTGCTGGCATGAGATTACGTTTGGTGGCTGCTCACTACACAGAAAACCCTGCCAGCTGTGACCAGCTGCTGCTGAGTAACAGCCTTGTTCAAAAGCAGTGGTGGTGGCTGTGGCTTCAGGGAGCACCTTCAGACCCGTATGCAGCAAAGGATGCGCATGACACCACTCCCAGCTAAACCTGCAGCGGTGCAATGTCACTGGAGCCTTTGGATTCCCCGTCCAAGCAAGCATGAGTTCAGCTTGCAGCTCTGGGCTGGCACCCAGGAGCGGACAGACCCGTGTCCACCGCTTGAGCTGCTCCTGCACCCAGCCTCCCCGCTGCCTCTGGCCTGTTGGATCCCAGGGCAGATCTCTGGCACAGAGCTTTCATCCAGCAGCAGCAGCATGGAAGGAGCGGGTTTAATGAGCCAGCCTTAGGAAAGGCCATTGGGAGCAGGCTTGGGAGCTATCCCATTCACTTCCCGAAGGGAGAAGAGCATCTCCCTGACCCTAGAGTGCTCTGCTGTAAACACCTAGTTTGGCTTCTAAGTGCAGTGCAAGGAGGATCCAGCAGCTGGCTGTCAGAGGAGCTGCACGTGGGCTCTGCTTCTTCCCAGACCAGAACAGGAGAGAAGGGGCAAGAAGAACAGTTGCTTTCCAGGTGAATTGGAAGGGAAGAGCAGACCTAGCAGGCAAACAAAGAAAGCTGTTGTGCACAGCGCCCTGAAGAGGAGTAAAGTGCCTTGATAATCTTATTTTCCTTGTCCAGATGGGAGGAAGCAGAGCTGAAAGATGTTTCTGGGCCTTGGTTCCAGTGCATACCAGGAACTTCTGCATACCAGGAGTTTTGATCCTGTCTGTACTTGTAGAGGATCACAAAGTTAGCAAACAAATACTGCTTTACATGAGGAACACCCTCTTTCTCTCCCTCCCTGCCCATTCAGCTCTTCCCAGGTCCAAGGAGGGCAAGCTGCATTATCCCCACTTTCCCCTTCAGCCTGCTCCCTCTGCTTTCCATTTGTTCTTCTTTGGCTGATTGTGGCTATCTCCCCAAGGTGGAAATCAGCATCACCCTGGCAGACTCCACAGCACCCAGGAGCAGTGGGAGGATGGTGCTGGCCCGGGCAGAGAGTAAGCTCCCACTGCCGTGGTGGAGTTGGAGAGCCACTCCCCTTGGAGAGTGCAAAGGAGGTAAGATGTGGCCTGCAGATGATCGTAGCTGCTCATGCTTTTTTCATAACACTGGCTTTCTGTCTAGAAAATATTCATCCTACTTGCAAAGTCTTTCAGACTTGAGTATTTCATGCAGAAAATGAATAGAGATGGGCAGTGAACACCCCAGGCTGTTAACCAGGCACTTTCCTCCCCTGCTTCACAGCCCACCTCTCATGCGGCTTTGGGTCAAGCTCTGTAGGTGCAGAGTGGGCAGGGAGGTGCCTGGTCCCCCCTTGCCTCACACCCTGCAGTGTGGACCTCTTTGGGCTCTGTGCACCAGGATCTGTCCAAGTGTGTTTCACAGGTGTGAGGGACAGGTGAGGAACCAGTGCCTCCACCAAACCAGTCTGAGCCTTTGCTGGGAGGCTCAGAGGGTCTGTACTTCAGCAAGCTGATAGGTGTCGTGTGTCCCTTGCGAGGTGCTAATGAGCACTGAATACGACTCACCTCTCCCCATCCATGTACTCACACGCATATACATGCACATATTCACACGCATGCATATATCTACACACACATACATAAAAAGATCAGAGGTATTAAATGCATGTCTCAAATATATGTCATCTACAATGAGGTCTTTTTTTATTTTTCTTGTTTTGCCTCAAAATAATTTGTCCAAAAATAATTTCTGATTTTTCCTCTGAATTTCTTTCCTCATAGACAGAGAGTGGACCGAGAAGTCTTACCTTCAGGGGAAACATGGTGTGCTGTATAACTGAAGGTCGTCCTGGAGGCTGTGTCTACCACTGCCAGATCAACAGGGAAAGCTGCACGTGGCAAACAGCCCCGGCAAGACCAACAGCCTGTTAATCTGGCATGTAGGGACTTTTCTGTTCCTCCACCTTGCAGCAGCCGGGTCAGCTGTGGCCTCATTTTTTCTGAGCCTTTTGGCGGCCTGCTCAAGACATGCAGCTCGAGCATCTTTTCGGCTTCTCTGGATGAGGGTCAGTGGTGGCAGTTCCATGGCCAGGTATGCAGCCCCCATGTGTAGGGTGGTGCCAGTAAGGGGAGCGAGTAGCCTGTCCCAGGGCAGGGGCTGGGGCATGAGGCTCGGGGCTAGCAGGGGTTTTGTAATTAGCATATAGGAAAGCTGGTGTGCCCTTTTCCTTGCTGCTGCCTTTCTCTGGATAAATAGTTTAAAATCCTGAGGGCTATAAAACTAGCACCTTTCCTAGTGCTAGCATCGTGCAAACAAGCCAGGCCAGAAAGCTGGTGTGCCAGAGATTTCCTCAACGTTTACCTGTCCATGTGATTAAGCAAAATACAGCGGTATCCTAAAAGCCCTAGAAACGCATCCCTCTCACATGCACTGGGGATTTTTTAAGTATCTCTGAATGTCACAAAAAAGAAAACACGTAACTGTTTCCTTGGAGGAGGTGGTATGTGTATCCTAAAAGATGAAGAGAGGGAGCAGCTGGGTAGCTGCAGTGCAGCAAGGAAGGGATGGTGTTACGAAGAAATATTTCCTGATTTAAGGCACTGAACTTTGCAGAATAATTGGCTTGCACTTATTACTTGTTGTAACGGGATAGCCAGAGAAGCAGAGACCATGGCTGCTTCTGCAGCAGGAGGCATCAATTATGGAGGAAGGAGGACGTGTTTTATAAGGTCAGGAGACAGTAGGACTGACAGGACTGTATTCTGCTTTTTCTCTGCATGTCCAGATAATGTTTGCTGTGGTAGGGTGTCAGTTCTCAAGGTAACATGGAATGAATCCTGTCTCCTTTCTAAGGAGAAATGTGTCAGTATTTGCTATCCCTACAGACCCAATACCACAGCCTGCCATGTTATGGATTCTAATTATGGTAGTAAGGTCATGTCTTCAGCTCACTTTCTAGAGGCTGTGTGTGAAGAAATGTGAATTATAGAGAAGTAGGATGGACAGCTGCACCAAAGACAAATCAGATTTTCTTTTGTGGAATCTCCTCTCTCCCTAATCTTCAGAGATTTACTGAAAAGCTCAAGGTTAGGAAAGACCACGACAGCCTCTAATCTCTTCTCCTGTCTGTCACAGACAAGTACATTTTACCTACTTACCACTGGATGAATTTTGGTGTAATTCTAATCTATGGCGAGAAAGGCTTGGGAACAGGATCTGTGGCACATCATCTCTGGCATTTGCTGGGGATTTCCCCACCTGCATTAACTCTGCTTGGACTGACACACACCTAAACATACCCCAGAACGGGCCCTCCAGGAGGTGTTCAGGAGAGGCAGCAGGATGGGGAGCGCACAGGCTGGAGGCTTCCACAGCTTGGCTGTGCACGGAGAGTTGGAAGGCAGAGAGGTTCCCAAGGGAAATCTGGCAAACCCAGCTGACAGCACCGGAGCAAGGGGAAGGAGAGGAACCAAGGCGCTTGGTGTGAGGAAGCCGGTCTCACACAGCAGGAAGGATCTTCAGACCAAACCATTCTCCATGAAGCTGGCACCATGAACAGGGAAAGCAGTGGCTTGCCCACGCTCCTCACACTCACATGCATTTTCCAAGGGCTGTTTGTATCTAAACATATACAGACTATTTTTTCCAGGAAGATGGACTTTTATCTAGACTAGTTGCTGTAATCTCTGGAGGCTGACATCTGGTGAATCCACTGGAAGAGATGATCGTGGTTTTGGTGGCCTTGGTGTCAGCTGGAGCATGATGGAGATGTAGAGAAGTCACGAGTAAAGTCTACTTGCAGGGAAGAGGTGAAGCTCAATGAAATGGGAAAACTAGTCTAAGCAGAGGTGGTAGGCTGGGACTTTCTTGGAGGAGAAGGGAGCTCATGCCATCACCCAGATGACCTGGTGAACCTGTGTAGCCATTGCCCTTCCTGGGGAGCAAGCGGCTTGTAACTCGGCCAGAACAAGCTCTGGGGTATGTTCCCAGGCTCAGCCTGCAGCAGCAGCCCTGTGGAGAGAAGCACACAAAGGAGTGGTAGAGCAGTGCTTGAATTCCCGGTGGGTAAAAGAGTTCCTTGCACATCTGTGCTCTAGAGCAGAGATGTGCTTTTTGTGAAGTGGTTGTCTAGTTTTCTGCTACGGCCAAAGTGACATTGAGGCTTGGGTTGTGTTGGTTGCAGATCCTGAGGCTGCAGGGACAGTGGCCGTGAGAGGGACACTGAGGAGACAGGGCTCCTGGCAGGCTGCAAGGCAGACAGCTCTTAAATGCATGCTCCCCCGTCTCTGCTCTTCAGAGTCACTTAATAGAGAGAGGGATCTCTTTTCCTTATAGAGAACAATATAGAAATGTATGTCCTGTCAGATTTCCCCAAGGGTGCAGAGAAATGCAGGTGGGAAAGGGAGGGGAGCTCAGGAGCATCAGTTGAGTGGAAAATCCAAAGCTTTATTAGCGCTGTGTTTTCCACATGGAGTGCTGTGAAGGTTTGTCTTCTTTGCCTGAGATAAGAGATGGAACAAAGGACATTTACTTGCAGCTAGCTCATCTAGACCCCTTGCAGGGCAGGTGGGTTACCTATTCCTCCTGCCAGTCCTGTCTGTAGTTTGTTTAAATATCTCCGAGTCTCTGCTGTGGCTTAGCTATTGGGCTGGAGCTGCTGCAGGTGAGTGTGTGAAAAGGGCACTGACATCTGTGCGCTGCCCCAGGAGCATGACAGCGTGCACCTAACCTCAGCAAGCCTCTCTTTGGGGCACAAGTGCTCTTTGGATGCGACATTCAGCTCAAACAGCTTCAACTGCCAACATGCCCATCTAGCTTTTTTTCCTAAGAAAGGCACATGTTGGCAGTTGCTCTGTCTCTCCCACCTTTCCACAGCTGTGACCTCTGTACACCGAGCTTAATAGAGACGCAGAGATCTCAAATATGATCTGGCCCATCATGCTTCAGAGATGAAAATAATAAAAACATTTTTATTTTGATTCATAGCTGAAGAACACTGGAATTTGCCAAGCAGGCTTTTGGCTAGTTCTGTGCCTTGAGGCGGGAGCTGCTTCTCTAGTATCCCATGCCCATGCTGCCGGGAGCATCTCCTGGTGGGAAGATGGAGAGCAGTGCCTCCTGCACTGCTGCAGCGTGGCCCTTGCTGTTCACAGGTAAGGCACGTGGACCCGGCATGGTGTGGGTATTTCACAGACAAATGAAAATAAACATGGTCTTTAGGGAACAGCTGGACTGCAAAAGGCAAGGAGGGAAAATGTCCTTTGATTACTTAGTTACTTTTCAAAGGAGCAATAAGCAAGATTTAGCATGTGTGTAATTTCAGCCAGTCTTAGGGACCTGGCCTCCTGGCTAAAATGGAGAGATGAGGGTTTCTCCTTTGCAGTTACTGTCATATATGTGACCTCAAAGGAGTCACCTGGGGGGCTGGCAGTTATTTGTATTACCCAGCTTGGGCAGCAACCCTTATCTTCTCACCCTTTTCCTGTAATCTCAGCTTACACCTTCCCCATCTATGAAAGGAGGCTGACCTCAGGGAGCCACCAGGCAGAGGACCATGGCTCATCCTGGCTGGATGTGCACAGAAGGTCCCAAAGTGCTCACAGCAAAGCTGCAGGAGATGATGCCCCATGTTAGTCCCTAGTATAAACCTGGATTTGTTGCTCTCTGTGTCAGTTCTCCTCACTCTTCTATGGCGGCAGCAGACGTGGAATCTTTACCTTTAAATCTCAAACAAAGGGGGGGTTTCAGCGATGCCCTTAAGCTGCCCTCTCAGAGCCCAGTGGGGCTGTTCCTGGATGCAGTGAGCCGTGGGGCTGGCAGACCCTGTAGGTCTGCCCCGACGGACTAGCTTACATGGGAATGGGACTTCCCACCTTCTGCTGAAACTAATGAGTAGGACCTAGGCCCTCTGAATCCATATTGTAGATATATGTGCTTCCCCCGAGGTCACTTCTTTTCTGTCCCAGACTTAGTGCTCAGTTAGCTCTTCACAGTCTATTAAAAGATCTCCCTGCGTAATGTTCTCTCTTTAGTACATGGTGCCAAATATATCCAACCATCAAAACCTTTTGCTCTCAGAGGGATAGGTTTGGCACAGGAGGTGTTTACGGGAGGGGAACATGTGCACACAAAGCTGAATACCTTTTTTCCTGTGTTTGTCTTCCCCTGTCACCACGGGGCATCTCAGGGCAGGTGGGAAAACTCACACTGCACTTTAAAAGCATCTGAGTGGCATTACTCTCCCAGAAACAGCAATAAAGCCAAGGCCCATGGGCTTGCAACGACAGGTCAGCTCCTCATTTCATTCCAAGCCCTGCTGTGTTATCTGTCACGAAGATAATTCCTTGACCTTGTGGTCAGAGGATAAGCGCTTTGCTTAGTGATTAAGCCACTGCAGTAGATAACACGCCATGTTTAATCCCTTCGGTAGCTAGTCCCGGGGTGGGGAGGAGGCAGGAGGGGCTGCAAAAATACAGTGGCTTGCGATCAGTCTGGAGACCTCAGAAATGGTGGCAACAGTGCAGAAACTGTGACTGTGTATGCCCATCCTCCTAAGTTAATTTGGTGGCAGATTGGAAAACAACCAGTGTATCTAGGGCATTATTTTTTCAAGTGATAGAGCCATATGGTGCAAAACCCCACAGTCGTCTGAGAGCTTAGGCATGTCAGAAATCAGGGAGTCCCTCTGGGTCCTTTGATCCTGTCTGCTAGCTGACATACATAAAAAGAAGGTTTATAATTATATTCATCCACTCTGTTGATGGGGGAAGGGACTCCTGAATAACCAACTAATCCTGCTGACTTGAGCTGGGGAAGGGTGAGATACAACCTTTCCTGCTGCTCAAAAGCTGTGGCTGGGATACAGCTGTGAAGCATATGGCTGGCATGCTGGAAAGCCCAACAAACCTGCCTTGATTTCCAAGCAAGTACAGCAAATGCATCAGAGTGTAGATGCATGACCGGATTTCAGGGTTATACAAGTCGTCAAGGACTGAAGCCCAGTCCCACTGGTGATATTTAGGGTCCTGCCTACAAGGGAAATCACAGTCAGAGCTTTGACTGACAAGGTACGGCCTAGGAGGCATCCTCTCAGCCAGCCTTCTGTCCCCTTCTTCTGCTGAGAGTCTGCTTCTTGTCCCTGGCAGAGAAGAAGATGGAGAGATGAGCTCACATCCAGCCTTACAGTGGTGAGACACTATCTTTCTTGAGGAAGAACCCATTTTTTTTGAGCAATCCTCTCATCCCATGCTGTCACTGCATGGTTGAAGATTATGACACCTCTTTAATCAGGCTTTTCCCTTTCAGAAGGTCCCTGACCTTCTTGGAAAGAGCCCCTTCCTCAGGTTTCCTTTGACTGTGGTGATCCGACACAGGAATGTGCTAGTTGTCACTGTGTGCTTGCCTTTGGGCAATTGACCTTACCAGGCATGGCCCCAGTCCTTTGGTCTGGTGACTGAATCAAAATAGTTGCTTACAGACAAAGCCATGCATGGGTCTGGCGTTTGTGTGACACTGCCAGCCAGCTCTCTGGTTCCCCAATGAGAACTGGACTGTGGGCATGTTGTGGGTCTCTCCCAATCCCTGGCAATTTGACATTAAATTTGTTCCTCAAGACAAAAAAAAAAAGGAGGGGGGGGAAATTAAAATAATCTTCAGCAGAAATGTTCTTCATCCCATGCTCTTGAGCTAGGTATTCCTTCTGCGGCTTGTCTTCCTGATCCTAGCACTGACACACAGTAAAATCCTTTCAGTGCCAGCTCACATTCAAACACTAAGAGAAATGCTACTAATCACCCTCTGCTTCTCAGGAGTCCCCTGGGCTGCTGCCCCAGAGGCCAGTCAGTGGTAGATTATCTCAAGCTCTCTCCTAATGTCATGGCCTGCCAGCCCCCTGGAGCAGCACCCACGCAAGCCTGGGGTGGAGGAAGCCACCGGGCTGGAGTGCTCCAGAAGGCATTTCTCTGCTACGGTAAGTTCAACAGGAAGGAGAACTTTAAATGTTCAAAATTCATCATGACTTTCATGTAGGGTTCCACTCTGTATTTTCATTATATTGTCCACTCGTTCAAGTCCTCCATGCACTTATCCCAGCCATGGAGCTGGCTTCTCTTTTCCCTCCTTACTCCCACCACGCTGTTTCTTTGCTGCATTGGTGTGAGAAGTATCAACACTGGATGTCTAGGACAGCTTTTCCACACTTCTCCACTCAGCTTTCCAGCCAACCCCAACCCTTGTTGGAAAACACTGCTCCTTTCTTACATGTGGTCCTAAGTACCTTACACCACTCTCCATTCCCTGAAGGTATCCAAAATGTGGTGTGAAAGGAGCTGTTTGACCATGCACATCTGTGGCACAAGACCTATAAACTAGGTCTTTCTTCTCTCACGCATTCAGCAATTCTTTCCTTTCCTCTGGGGAGACATTTTGTCCCTTTGCACTTGTGCCTCCAACTTCCCCATAGAAAAGTCTTAAGCTGAAATTATATTCTACACGTCTGATACCTTGACTCTCTGGCCAGCCTCACCTTCTTGCAGGATGCTTCCCTGTACCTGAGGACATTACTGTGCGTTGTCATGGAGAGGATTCAGACAGTACAGCCAGGTCAGCGGGTACTGTACAGCATGCAAGTTTACACAGTGCTGGCATTAGGATGGTTGGAAAGGCCCCCTCTGTATTCCAGAGGACTCTGGAAATACCCCTGGTAGCTTACAATAAATTTTCTGTGCACTTGGGGGGTTCACAGGCTGTGAATGAAGCACATGGCATCTGCATTATAGTAGAGTTTCTCTGCAGGGAGAGATCTGCAGCTTCGCAAGCACTACACTACATAGTGTAGCCCGATCAGAGACACTCGGAGAGGACAGTGGCTCCGACTGTGAACATCACTGCCTTCAGGAATCTCTACTTCCACAATTGTTTGATGGAACCATAAATAAAAATGCATTGAAATACCTGACTGTGCGAAGAGGCATGTGCAGGTTCTCTAAAATGTTGTAGGAATCACAGAAAACTTCTGTTACAAGACAGAGTGCCTTCTGCCTGGAAAATATTAAGACTCACAGCACCCAAGGGATGCGAGTTGGAATGACAGCTACCATGCAAAGTGATACAGAGTGTATGTACAGCAAACCAAAGATGTCAGCTGCTCTAGCGTAGCATAAAGCCCTGAAGGATCCCTCAGCTTGCCTACCTGCCTAGCATTTTCTGAGACCTGGCAGGTCAGAAACAATCCTCCTGGCTTTACTTCTTCCTGAGCAGCAGCAGGTGAATCTGCTAACAGAAAAAGCAGTGTCATGACTCAGAGCTGTTAAGATATGTCTAAAATTCCTAACATGACAGGTCATGCAGCCCTATATAAGCTAATTATGAATTTACCATTGAGCTCAGGATGGTTGAAAAGCCCATAAGGAGGAACTGGAGAATACTGGACCAGTTAGCCCACCCCAGGCTCTGCACTGCTATAGTTAAACTGCTAGTTGTGACTGAACTAGTCACTGGCTTGGGTATATACACCTACCCCACTGCCT
>NW_010398515.1:77396-77815 GCF_000710305.1 Buceros rhinoceros silvestris
GGCTTGGTTATATCCCCACCTCAGTGGCAGTCATTGTAGCGGTGACAGGGTGGACATATCTTAGACTGTATGCCAGCATGTCCCCAAAGCACAGGCAATGATGATTGCAGAAAGGAAATCTTCACACTCATGCAAGAAGGAGCACTGCTTCCCATGCCAAGCACTGGTCTGAGCATGGAGGGCAAACAGCTGATCACTTCTTCTAGGGCTGCTAGTGGCTGTCCCATTCGTGGTACACTGTCTGGAAAGGAATGCAAGGGAAGCAGATTAGCAGTGATGTTGCTATTTAAAAATCAAATAGTAGCATCCCTTTGCTACACCACAACGTCCTAGTTCTTCTATAGATTTTAAATCTATGCTACTGAAAGGCCCAAAGCCCAGATTCAGACAGTTCCTGGAGTTGTTCATGCACAGGAATG
>NW_010398515.1:77962-79795 GCF_000710305.1 Buceros rhinoceros silvestris
GCTTGAAGCCTCTGCAGGTGAGTGGATACTTGGCTGCCCCCTGAGATCAGCTCCCCATGTACCTAGCTGCAGGCAACAGGAGCAGGAGCCTTAGCACCCAGCTGGCTAGGGAAAAAGGACAGCTTGAATCTGGTGGGAGCTGAAAATGGTGCAGAGTCCCCTAGACAGTGTCCAGGTGAGGGCTGCAGAAAGCCTCTGATGAGTGAAGCCTCTGCAGGTGAGTGGATACTTGGCTGCCCCCTGAGATCAGCTCCCCATGTACCTAGCTGCAGGCAACAGGAGCAGGAGCCTTAGCACCCAGCTGGCTAGGGAAAAAGGACAGCTTGAATCTGGTGGGAGCTGAAAATGGTGCAGAGTCCCCTAGACAGTGTCCAGGTGAGGGCTGCAGAAAGCCTCTGATGAGAGCAAAGTGTCACTCCTCCATTGGGCTTCATGTCAGACACAGGCTGAGTCCACCCAGGACAGCTGCGCACTGGTGCCTCTACTGCTTTTCTGTTCACGGTTCTCACCTTTTCCTTGAAGTCTGAAGAAATAGTTGTTACGGGGAGGCAAACGTGAAGCCTGTCTTGTTCAGCATGTACAGGAGACAGGTGCACAGGTAGCAAAGCTTGTGAACCTCCTAGGGTCTACAAAAATGCACACAGCTTGGCACTTAACAAAACTCTCAACTGCTGGCATAATGCTAAGGGGTTTTTTCAGGAGGAAAAGGAAAATGTCTTTCTGCTTTATCTACACATATGTCTTTTGAGTTCTTTCTCATTTGTTTTCCCATCTCTTATAAATCATTAAATAGTTGTCAAAAATAGCACAGTTTACTTCAGAGGTGATTAAAAAAGAGAAGAAATTATTCCATCACTCTCTTACAAACCAAAACATTCCCAGTAGCATCAGACAGACACAGCAAATCTCTTACTCCCCACTGTTCAGCTTGCTGTCTGACAAGGTGCCTCTGGGCCAGCTGCTCCTCCCCTCAGCTGCACTGAGCTGTTTAAGCAGACACTGCTTTGCAAACACCCAGGAACACAGTGTGCAGCACACGGTAGTGACAAACTAATCACCCAGCCTAAAAATATCAGCTGATATATGACCATCCCATCCCATTGCACGGGTACAGTGCAGGCAGGGGGGAATTTCCACCAAGCTCCTCGAAGCACAACCTATTCCAAGCCACTATGATTTACATATGTAATAAAAAGTTTAATATATCTAGGCTGTATTCATTCCTGGGGTAACTGTTAGCTCTAGGGAGGTAACTAATGGGATGAACTTCACCCTGCAACTTTAATGTGCTAAAAGAAGATGTTCCTTTATACTGTCATGCATAGAGATATAAGCTTTCCTAGCTAGCCAGGATGGTGTAAGGATTCTCAGTCCATGCCTGCTCTTTCATTTCACATTTCCATCTGTAGCTCCTACCCATTTCTGCTAATGCTCCTTCCTCCCAACCTGTCTCTGTCCCAGGCTCCCAGAGCAGCTGCATCTGTGCCTCTCACCTTCAGGCCCCCCATTTTAAAATGCTTCAAGGATTGGAGCCAATGCCCGGAAGTGGAGGCTGGCAGCTTTGTCCTGGTTTGAGCCAGAGCAGAACTCATTCTGTTCAGTGACTTTACTTTCCAGCTCAGCCTCTTCTAACCAACTGCACTTCCTGAAGTTAATGGTGTATTTCTGCAGACAGTGTCTGCCTCTAGCAGTGACAACGCTTGGTGTTTCCAGTTACCACCAGGGACTGGGGTGCAGAAAGGCTCTGGCTTATTCTTGCTCCTGTGCAGACCAAGGTCACTGCTCAACCCTGTGTGCCACGGTGGGGGTGCAGCAAGTGAGAGGCTGCACCTG
>NW_010398516.1:0-5157 GCF_000710305.1 Buceros rhinoceros silvestris
CCCTTATTCCCTTTCTCTTCCCCTTCTGGGAGGTAAGAGGTGTTAATGGAAAGAATCTGTCAATTATCTAGTGGACAGTCCAGCCCTAAACCTTGACAAACATAAATCCATGCTCCTAACTGCAGTAATCTTATCATTACATTCAACCCCTGTTTGTATTGCGTCTGTGTTTCTGTGCCTAGAAATAGTACTTTCTCATATAACGTAAAAAGTATAGAAAACCTCCTCCAACAAAGCATCTCCATGGAATTTTAACCTGCTGTCCATTAAACATCACATAAGTACAAATTTCCCAGACAAGAGGAGCAGGCAGCCTACATTCTAATTAGAAAATGGAAAAAAAAAACCAAAAAACAAACAAACAAAAAAGTCCTCTCTCTTTCAGAGAGGAAAGAGATGTTTCCTTCACTTGTATTCCAACTAAAGATAGTAATGGCATTTGAAGTCACGGGACCACATTTATAGAAATAGATAGAATTCACATTTACAAATTATATGATCATGGATCCACGTTAAGGCAGGGTCACAGGTTACGTGTGGATAAATGCTGTCCACATTGAGTATTTGTTCTGGCTACAAAAAACCCGGACAATTCTTAGAATAGTGTTATACTTACACAATTCTTTAGTTCTTTAGTCTAAAATGTGTTTGAGTACTTCAAAGAAAATCAATGTGCACGTATCCCTAAAGGCTGTTTTATAACGTATAATTCGTATAATTCTGCTGTTGAAGAACATCAATAAGATTTTGTTGAAGAGCATCAATAAGATTTTAAACTTGTGGAAGTTCCTTGAGACTGTAGGATTTATTCTAGTCCTGGAAATTGGTGAATGCTCACTGTATACCTACCATAGGTCCTTTCTCCCATCTATTCCCTTCATTTTGTCTTTTGTTTTGGTTTTTCTTGTGTAGAAAATAATCATTTCAACTTTTGCCTTTTCTAACTGAATATAGTTCTGTTCCTACTGGTGACTTACTGTTCTTCCCAAAATTTAAGAATACCTGTGCAGTGTTCTCATTAATAAAACATCTAAAACCCTGATGATCGGAAAGTGCAGTTAGTGAACTTTCTAATTTTTCCTTTTTTTCATACTCTTTCACTATGGTTATGTTTGGATAGTAACGGAGGACTTGGCTTGACCCATCTGTATGTTGGTTTTAGTTTTCATTACATACCTACTGTGTTTTGCCCTGTTAAAGAAAACAAGGTCAAACTGTGTACATATTCAAGCTCAGAAGTGCTGTAGTCTGTACTGACCCTTAGCTTCTGTGGAATGGATGTCCATCAACCACTGAGGCCAATTACCTGTCCTACGTGACCTCAAACTCCTACCTGATGCCGATGTGACCTCAGTGCTCTCTGCTCAGTACAACTGAATGTGCATTGTGAACTCTTGAACATGACCTGACTGATACAGACAAAGAACAAGTGCTTATTACATTCATGCTTGCCAGGGTATGCACAGCAGCATAATAAATTAATTAATTTTTCCAGAAGGCTAAGGCCATAAAGAGGTAACTGACTAATGTTAGTCATGCATTGGGACACATCTGAATCTATTTAGCCAGTCAAATTATATAAAGCATTTATCAGGCTGTTGCTATGCTACCTCATTTTATGTACTAGTATGGAACTCAGAAATATAGTCAAGTTGAAGAGAAAATCTATAGTGTGAAGCTTTCTTCTAAAGGAAACTGTACCAGAGCTGCAAGTTATTTTCACTGTTCCCCAGTGCAATTCATTTTCATTTGAATTAAGTATGAAAGCCTAGATTGCTTACTTTTTCCATTTTTCAAAATTCATAATAATGCAACTTCTTAGACACTTTATATCCTAAAGACAAACAAAATTTTACTTCGCCTAGAGAAAGAACCGATTTTTAAGGAGTTCCACAAAGAAGGTTCTATTGTAGAAACATCTGCCATGACTTTGGCCATGAACAATCCAGGAAATTTGAGACTATTGCATTCTTCCAGCATCTCTGTCCTATCTCTGACATCCCTTGCATATCAGGATAACGATGTCTCATGATCAGCAGCATCACGTGCTACCGATATTCAAGGAAAGCAGCTTAGCTATTTCCTCTCTTTAAGCACTCACTGCTACTCAGTTTATTTCTGTATGATGCTCTCATCTGAATAAAGATAGCTTAATATAAACAATCTATAGGAGTGTAGTGGTATATTTTTATGCAGAAAACATCATCCTTCACCATAACTCAACTATTTCCAGGAAACTGTTTTATTTTGAAGAATCTAAGACAACATGGAATAAGAGAGCAACAGATGAGAAACTTGCTGATGACATTATTTGTGTATACTCGGTCCAAGAATAAATACGGTTAAAGAAAGCAAACAAACACATGAAAAACTTTACCTTCTAAGGAATATCCCTAGAGTGATGCAGAAGAAAGCATAGCGACATCCTACCATGTAGAGAATCACAAACTGATTAGAAAATTTAAAGTTGAAAAATAAATAAAAGTAGGAAGAACTTGGAAGAACAAAATCTTTGCAGTGAAGAAATGAAGTAGGAAATGCATCCAGACACAAGAAGGATTTTTCACCAAGTGCATTGGATTGGGCTGGGACAGAGTTAATTTTCTTCATAGTGGCCTGTATAGTGCTATGTTTTGGACTTGTCATGAAAACAGCGTCATAGCATATTGTTGCAGGGACCCTTCTGCGAACCGGAGCCCGAAGTCACAGATCGTGCACCAATATGGTTAGAAATTGTGCTCCTTTATTGTAAACAATGTGCAAATATATATAGACACTGCAAACGTACACGCGGCTACTCAAACACGCTAATTGGTTAGAAGCTACTGTCCACGCGCTATAACTCAAAAGTTAATTGGCAATCCCGCGCACTGCACGCAAAGGTTCAGCCCCCCTTACACTTTTTCTCATACTTTATCATCTTGATAGCACTTGGTAAGGAATTTTGTTTTTCCCTCCAAGCAGCCCTTCAAGGACGGTTCCCAGGGTAGCTTACGCTGGGTTTCGGCTGCTAAGTTTCCCAGAGAGAACAGCATATTTTTCACAGTTCTAATTTCTGCTAGAATGATACACCAACAGCATACAAATGTTTTGGTTATTGCAGAGCAGTCCTTACACAGCGTCAAGGCCTTTTATGCTTCTTACGATTCCACACCACCGAGTAGGCAGGGACTGTGCAGGAATTTGGGAAGGCACAAGTGATTTGTTCGATGCCACCCATTTTCAGTAATACAGAAGGGAACAGATGTACCTTATTGTTAAGAATACAAGGGGAGAAGTTCTTTTCTGAAGAGTGTTATGATTAAAGACTGAGTATTCTAAATTCTGTGACAAGCTTGTTTGCTGGGGAATAAAAAAGGAGGCCAGCTGGTGCAAGTTACAACTTTTGTCTAACACAAGTACACTGATCTTCAGTGATGCAAGTTTTCCTATTTTGCATCCTTTACACAGGTATTTATTAACATGGGATTTTTTTCATCATCTTTTATGTTGCTCTTTTAAAAAATAAAACTAATGACATCTCTTTATGTTTACACTTTATGTCTTGGGCAAAAAAGAGGTTTAGTCTTTCCTTTTAATATCTTGCTTTGCAAGATCAAAGAATGATGGTAATAGCATTAATCAGAAAGAGTACATGAATAATCTCTGAAAGTTCTGTTAGTGTCGATAGCTAGATCAGATCAATGCAAGGGGGAGGCAGTAAACAGATACTCTTCAACTTTGAAACATGGTTTCAGATCCCTACAAAACTCCATGAAACTGATATCCTCAGATAAACATACTAATACCAGTAGAGTCTGAATGCTAGTGGTTTAGTCTGAAGTTAGAGGGAAATTTTGAAGGGTACTTGAATAAAGGACTACAGGAAGTTGATGACTATAATGACCTCTGTAAGTTCCTTACAAAGTATTATTAAATGATCTTATGATAAATGCCCTCTGCATCATATCATGAAGGAGGATCATGAGAAATACTGACAAAACACCTCTGCTATATTCATGGTCTCATTCAGTACATTTCTGCTGTTGAAAGATTAAGGAAGTTTTGGCTTGCTCTCCATTCAGGAAGGACTACAAAACCAAAGAAAATAACTTACATTAATATTTGAGCACAATTTTTCTTTTTTTTCATCTCAGTTTAACACCTGTTTTTACCCAACACACATACCAATTGAGCACCTACCTCTGCTATTCTGTTTTCTCTTGATGCTGAGGTTTGGAGGTTCACAAAAAAGA
The DNA here is from genome assembly GCF_000710305.1 of Buceros rhinoceros silvestris. NCBI lineage: Eukaryota > Metazoa > Chordata > Aves > Bucerotiformes > Bucerotidae > Buceros > Buceros rhinoceros. The sequence continues at coordinate 4,236 of NW_010398516.1, forward strand.
TCGTGTCCAGCAGCACACTGGTAGCCTGAGCATTCATACTACTTCTCAGTAACTGATAGTTCATTCTTTTCAAAGCTTCACTCCACTGATTCTTCAGCAAAATTGGCTGGAGGGAAAATTAGCTCATCCCATACACCTCCTGTCCTGAGGAATACAAAATTAAGGTGATGTTGGCAAGTTTTTTTTATTGCTGTTGCCTCTGGGAAACCTGTTTGCCCACTCACTGCTGTTTGTGGTGTTGAATGATTCAGCACTCCTTGAAATACCTCCCTATCTTTTTTTCCCATCACAAAATTTCTAGATTCTTTTTCCCATCACATATTTGCGTCACTAAGATATAGGTGATTTTGACTTTCTTAGTAAACAAAGTTTTGTTTTTCGTATTCATTTGTGACATACTTCTCATTTAAATGCAGATTTCTCACTGTGGTACATCACCCCACTCCTCCTTAGTAGGTGTGTTGTTTAGAGTGGTACAAAAGGTATTACGGACTGCAAGGCTTTCATGGTACTTCATGAGCTGTTAGAATGCGTCAGAAAGACTATTTTGTGCTGGGAAGAAAAGGTGCAGACTTCTCTTGTGCGGGGTAGGAGAGAGGAAATTTTTGGGGTTTGTGACTTTGGAACAGAATGTGTCAGCTATTAGAGGCTTGGTTTTCTTTTTCAAGAAAAACTTTCTTCTCTTCAGGGCCTAATTAGGTGAAACTGCCTCAGTAGCTATTACAAAGCTGTTCTAAGCCCCCAGAGAGGGGACAGACATACTTCAACATTTTCCCACCATCTCCTAAAGAACTGCAGAGCAAGCAATTCTTCCCTCATTCTCCCTCTTACTTGCTCCTGCCTGGCATGCTGCAGCCATTTTACTAATACACTTTTCCCCAACTAACTGCCTGGTCCTGTAAGAAAGCTGTCTTTTCCTGCT
>NW_010398516.1:5230-39118 GCF_000710305.1 Buceros rhinoceros silvestris
TCCCTGCTGAGACAGCATACTCAGGCACATGCCACTATGCAGAAAATGTCGAAAAAGACGAAGAGAACCAAGGGAACACGCAGACAGAGTTGCTATGCTGTGCAAAGGACTGGTAGGTATAATATGATTAAGTTATGAAGAAGAAAAAGGAAGGAGTGGAACAAATTAGAGAGGTAGATGTTGGTAATCTGTTAATCTGTTGCCTTTTATTTATCCTGAGGCATTTGCCACTGATAAAATATATCACTGTATAAAATATGCATTTCTCCAATCCCATTAGTCCAGTCTTGGATAGCCAGCATTTCTGTGTACCCCATTTGAAAGAGAGTACAGAAGGTGTGGTAAATGCAACTGCCCTGATTGTTTGCAGGTATGGTCACCAAAAACACAAAATGCTTTTTTAATTTCTGTCAGGATGGTTAATCTCACTTTTGCTGTCACAGGAACTGAGCATGTTACACAAGCCATTCTATAAATGTCTCACATTTCCCATGATTGGTACTAGAACATCACATGATATTGGCAATCGCTGTATTATTATCCTCTTCAGGGTTGTGTGGCTAAAATAGAATTCTGTAACTTAATTAACTACTTTCTCAGTTTATGTTTCAGTCCTCATTTGGTCCCTAAAGGCTGTTTAAAATACGGCAGTTAAACTACAATGATACAGACAAAAGAAATATGGTGGGTTTGGTTTTTTTGTTTTGTTTTGTTTTTAGTTCAGAAAGTTTATATTGAAGATACTCTGCTGAAGTCTACACACGGAACACAGAGCAACATGATTAAAAGTGTATTTTTCAAGACCTTGCAGCATTCATCTGATTTTGGAGTGCTGCTTCATGGGGCAACTGTAATGACCTTTTACTCTACTCTATACAGCAAATGATGAAACTCCATTACCATTCTTTAGGGGAAGAAACAGTCAATTTCAAAATCTCATTTGAAGAGAGATTGTTTATAATTGGATAATCAATTTGGGTTAATTAATTTCACTGGTAAGAATGTAATTTTTGAGTCTGAATTAGACTAGTTTTTATTTTCAGTCATTAGATCTTGTAACATTTTTTTCTCTTAAATTAAACTGAGGATGTATTTTTTATCACATTTCCGTGTCACCGTTCATAAAGATATGATAATTCCGAATTCCTGATGATCTGTTATAATCCTTTTTTCCACACTTAAATAACTTTGATAAGCCATGAATGATCATTAATAAATTAATAATCTTTTCAAGAAGCAAGATGCAAAATTATGGCTCTGGGAAGATGGATTGAGACTAGAAGAGCTTCTTGGTGTTCATTCCTAGCAAGGTGCTAAAGGAAAGTGACAGGATGCTTGTTACAGTGACTGATTACAAGCGTTGGCAGCTGCTGGAAATCAGTGGGAGGGCATTTCAAGAGTGTCACAGGTGCAGTAACAACAAGATAAAACAGGATCAGAGAGACTATGGCAACATGTCTCCACATGGCCTCTGATGTAAGTTGAGGAGAGTAGGAAGACTTCTGTGAAAAAAGTGAGAGGACTCCTCCCCTGGTCAGGAGAGTATTCGGAGAAACCTGTACACTCAGAGCATTTGTACCCTTTCAGTGGTCTAGGGACTTTTCAATTTGAAATTATCCCATTTTGTATAAACAATAAAATTATTTCCTGGCTAGAAAATGTATATAAAGATACAGTAATATGTATCGAGAGTAAGATATATGTAGCAATACATAGACAGTAATGCCCAGTACAAAAATAAACACTGAAATTCTACTTTATATGAAGTAGAAGAGTTTCAGCCACACAATAACAAAAGAAGTTGAGGAAAGATTCTTCAGCAATATACCATGGTCTTGGATTTAGAAGACCTGGAGTGAAATGCTTGATCTAGTTAGTAAAACTGTGTTCTTGAAACAGGATATTTTTCTGTTCCATTTAAGTGGCCTCCTCAGAGAAATGCTGCATATAAAGAATGGGGATGTCATCTTTTATTGTGCCAGCTAGGCATATTCTAACACTAACAATCACTTAAGATTTCCGGATTTGAGAACTGCAATGATTATCGGCCACATTAATCTCTCCTGTCAGAACTTGTGTGTCTGTACTTAAAGGCCTGAAAAAGAAATTTGTATGTATCCAGAAAAAGTGTAATTTTAATCCATTATTGCTTATGAATAGTTCCGTTTCTTGAACTGGAATAAATACACTGAATGTTAAAAAGCTTAAATGGCAAAAATCTGGTTTTTTTGAAATTGAAATTGAAAAAAAAATTCATCAAAAATATCACATTTGTTTGGTTAGAGTTATCTCCTAGAGAGAGAAGTTTATTAATGATTTATTATATTTACTTGTTGAGTTCAGAATTAGTCACTGCCTTGTTTTGCTAGAAATAAATACCAGACTGACAGTTCTAAAACTACATGGTCTGTCTTTTTTTTTTTTTCAATTTTTTAGTGTTAAATAAATACACATTTGTTTCCTCAGGCTCTCAATGTTCTTCCAATCTTGTTGAACATATGTACTGATACTTTAAATAATTTCTTGGCTGAACTATGTACTTATCTGTGTACAGGAAGTTGCACCTGCTGATTTATAAGAAATACAAAACAAAACAGACCACTTTCTATTCCTTAAATCATTCTACTGCTTCAGTAGATTTATTTGCATTATACAGGTCAACACAGGAGAGAAAAATATGACAAAAAGATGAAATTAAAATTACTAATGAGTACATAAGGAAAGCAATTGTAAAAATAATCTAGTCCAGAAATACAAAGAAATGACTTGTTATTGAAAGAAAGATAATTTGGAAAAGTGGTGACAGCAATTATTAATAGAGTTTCTGTAGAGGACATGAGACAGTAATGAGAGAAAGACAGATCCCACACTTCAAGGTTAATAGCTGAAGATGTTGATGGTAGAATCAAGGATTAGGTAAAGAAAAGTTCTGATATAAGAATAAAATAAAAGTTATGCTTTCATCCACCTGGAGAACAAATACATAAAATTGAGCTGCTTGTAAATCATTGAAAAATGAGAGATATGTGTAAAGAAAATATTGATTGGGGCTCTCAGTGACTGAGTGATAGCTAAACTCATTGGAGTACAGAAGGCACCACAGGAAAGGAGAAGAAACTGCTAAATTTACAACGTAGATAACACACACTCCTTCCACTACAGGGGTACTTCAATAGAAGAGTGTTGAGAGGTATGCAAGTAAACTTGCTGCTTAATATTTTATATTTTTTAACTTCTAAGTGTTTAAAATACTTTAAAGAACTTTGAAGGATTTCTTTTTCTTTCCAGCTTTTCTGAAGATCAAAACCATCCCTTTCACTGACATACACAGAAAGAGTTCTGACAGTGACTGGAAACTATATGAATCACATGGCCGAGTGTACTTTGAGTCCTCAGGCAGCCTTCAAAAAGATCTCTTTAATGATCTATTGCTCAAATGCCAGTGCAGCTGAGTGACACATACTTTGGTATTTTGCAATTAAGAAAGATCAGTGTTCTCAAGTTAGTTACAAAATATTTAACCCCCCAAAGTTATATGTGCTCATGTATTTCAGGTCTACATGCACTCAGGTGGTCACTTTATAATCTCAGACTGCCTGAAATAATACTAGTCTGCTAGGTTTTTAGGGTTTGGGGTTTTTTGGTTTGTTTTTTTTTTTTGGCAGCCTCTCACTAAAATGAAGCCCGTATTATTTAGTAAAGAATCAGAAAGACCCTCACCACTAAACTGTATTTTACTCTAGATAATTTATACTGAATTATCACTAATTTACCATGATTTAACTCGGTTATTGATAAAATATCTTACAGCTGTAGGATAATATCAAAGTGTCATAACTAAAGTGTAGTAAGGCTTCACTGTACCAATTTGAATTAAATTACTGTCCAAAATAGTCAGCAAGTCCCCTGTACTCAGTGCTGGTGAGGCCACACCTTGAGTCCTGTGTCCAGTTTTGGGCCCCTCACTTCAAGAAGGACACTGAGGTGCTGGAGCAGGTTCAGAGAAGGACAACAAAACTCCTGAAGGGTTTAGAGAACTTCTTTCATGAGGAGCTGCTGAGGGAACTGGGAATGTTTAGCCTGGAGAAGAGGAGGCTCGGAGGAGACCTTATCACTCTCTACAACTGCCTGAAAGAAGGTTGTGGGGAGGTGGGGGTCAGTCTCTTCTCCCATGTTATGAATGATAGGATGAGAAGAAATGGCCTTAAGTTGTGTCAGGGGAAATTTAGATTAGATTAGATTTAGGTTAGATACCAGGAAAAATTTCTTTACAGAGAGGGTTATTAAGCATTGCAACAGGCTGCCCAGGGAGGTGGTGGAATCCCCTTCCCTGGAAGTGCTTAAAAGCCGTGTGGATCTGGTGCTGAGGGACATGGTGTAGGGACCCTGGCAGTGCAGGGTGAACAGTTGGGCTTGATGATCTTTAAGGTCTCTTCCAACCAGATTATTCTATGGGTCTATGATACGCAATATTGAAATACATTTTTGGGAAGTAGAAGGAAAAGAAAAAAGGAAGAAAAAAGTAACATTCCATTTAATATCTGTGGGAGTTTTATTTCACTGGATTTTCACTAGATTTTAAAAGCAACAAAGAGACGACGTAAACTATTATTTGAGAGGAGAATGTCTATATAAGTATGCATGTTTGCATGTATACCTGTGTAAAAACAGCAATGTGACAAAAGAAATTTGGCAGTAGTTTCTTTCACTAAAGACTTAAATTCTCTGTAGGATGCCATATCAAAATCTATCCCCATTTCACTTATCTGTGATATTTGGGTGATGGTCAGCAATGATACTGGCAACTTTCAAAATATGTTGCACTAGAGTGAATTGTTCAGTCTTGCAAAAGAGAAGTAAGTAATGACAGAGGCTTATCAGGACTTGGGACCTCTTGTAGAGGCATGATAGTCAGTCACCTGACACTGCCTTTTTCCTAAATTTTGGGTTCCAGACCTTTTAGATGTTGAATCCTAGAAGGATTTGAAGCATAAGTGATTTTCAATCCCTAGACCTGTTCCAGTTTTGCTGAACACTGTACAAGAGCTGCCTGTATATACCATCTTTACCATCATGTGCTAGATTCTCACTGATGTTTAAATTTCTATGGTGAGATTTTTCTTACAATTTAGTTTTCTGTATGTGCAGTACTGTGGCTGTCTATCTTCTTCAGCTTTTCTGTTCTTTTCAGTTGAATGCCTTTACAACTATGCTTGGAAAGCTGCATGCTGGAAAACAACCTGATGCTGAAAATGCTTATTAGGAAAGTGTCCTGATGACTTGGGGGTTCTTTTCCACACCTGTTTTTTAATTCATGTAAAAAAATATTTCAAACAACGTTCTTTATAAACAAAAACATTTAAGAGTGGTTTTGGGGGTGGGGGGTGAGTTATAATTTTTTTTTCATTATCATCGCATTAGTAGTCTTGTATCATTCTAGGAGTGGTCTTGCTGGTAAATGCTATCCAGTAGGGGAAAAAAAAACAACCAAACAAACAAAATAACACCAAAAAAAGGACAAAAGAATTTACAACAATCCAATATAATAAATATCAAGTTTTAAAATTAGCTACTTACTTTCAATTTGTATGGATTACTTGAAAAGCTGAAATAATCCAGATATAGATAAAAAATGACTAGTCTGTCAGTCACAACATTCTAATGAACTATACAGACTGCAGTTAAAATGCTTTTGACAAGAAGTCTAGAAAAGGGTTAATACATTTATCTTTTGGAGTCTATTCATAAAAATAGACTCTTTAAGTGCATACAATCAATTCTATTTTTCTTTTAATTTTTGTCCTTACATCCCTAATCTCTGGTCTATATTTCCTTCTTAAAAAAAAAAAAAAAACGTGTTTGTAGTTCTAATTCAAAACATGAATCTGACCTATAAACAGAATCAAATATTTATGTCTGATTATCTAATTCTTTGTTAACCGCATATCCTATCTTTACAAAATGTGCCTGCTGAGTTAAATATTCTAGTGAAGATGCAGAATCATAAGCTCCAGTATGTTAATAAAGACTGTCTACATGACGATTTTCACATTTTCTCTCCTCTCCCTCCCTAAAGAAGACCATTTCAAGTCCTGGATCCAGCCTGTGACTGTACTCCAATGGAATACAATTTTCTTACAAACATTCCCTTAAGTGAAATTAAAATTCCCATGTACTGTGGTGAGCTCAATGCTAAATTTCTATTTCATACTTAGACACTATGTGAAGAATTTTCATATTCTTTTATTGTTAGTATTGGAACATCAAGTTTCAGTGTAAAAGATGAAAATATCTATCCTTTTCTTTTTTTCAAGGCTGTGAGTATTCTCCAAAGGTCCTGAAAACTAAAAAATTGGCTTCTAAAATATTTTAAAGGCACTCTTATAATTAATATAACATACTGTAAGTTTAGTCTTTGTGTCAAGAAGCATCATCATTCTTCAAAAACACCTTAGAAAGGACTTACGCCATAAAACTTGGTAGGAAATGAAATACTTTGTTCCACCTCTGTTTTACTCCAGTACTAAAAGCTATTGCTCTCCTCCTTTTTTAATAAAGACTTATAAACAACTCAGCTTGTGTAATCCTTCTCCTTTTTAAAATGCTTTCTATTCTTGTTGCCCTGGTGATTACAATCACCAGTAGTTGTCTCTCTTGCCCTGATAGTGGTGCAGTTTCAATGCATGTGCATAAGGCATTTACACATTCTGTTTCAGAGATGCCTTCACCAAATATCTGTATGAGTTACTTCATTACACTGAACTAATGCAAGGGAAAAAAAGGAACTCCAGTTTTAATTGTCAGAACCTTCTGAGTAACGAATTGTATATATAACAATTAATTGATGAATACATTATGTTCATTCCTCTATGTACAAAACTTCAAAAATTCATTCACATTTCATCTGAAGTAATGAGGACATTCAGCTAAGTCATAGTGGTTGAGAACTAATGAACTAATCAAAAACAAAGTAAGAGAGCGTGTTGTTTGAAAATAAACCTTGTGAAAGTGCTTTTGGGATACTGAATTTAAAACATTAGAGCAAACACATTGAGGTATTACTCCAGTTTTGGCTTATATCAAAATCCACTTTTGTACTTTCTTCATAGCTTACGAAAGATTCTTTCTAATTGTTCTTAACTCATTTTCACTGATTATAATTACTGCTGTTTCTGTTAATGTCTTAAGCTTACTGTGTACAATACGGCAAAATATTTGGTTTTCTAGATGAGTTAAAGCATCCATGATATGATAGCTAACACTGTAAAATAACAGTTGATAAAGAGAACAAAATGCAGGTGGAAAATATTTCCAACAACTGTATTTTTAGTATGTGTATTCTAATAAACATAATAGAGCCAGGAGTGAGTTGAAACAACAGACCTTTGACAGGCTACCTTGCTTAAATATTATCCAAGTCTTCAGCTCTGTTTCCGATCCCTCCAAGTGGTTTCTCCACAATAGACCTGCTCTAGCATGAGCTTCTGAACAGGGTGAATCTGACTTGGTCTCTACCATGGAGCCAAAAATGCCCACAAGCCTTCTCCTGTATGGGACTGGCATGGGATTTTTCATCAGGTTTAGTATTTCTGACAGTCCTTCAAAACAAAATTAGAAAAAAAGTTTTCCTAATCAGGTTAAAAAAAAAAAAAACACGTGTTTCATTAAAATTGGAGAGGAACTGTAATGTCTAAATATTAACTAGAACCTCAAAAGCACACATTATATTCTATTTGAGTACTTTTGGTGTCATCCACTAAAGAGAGATTATTTTTACTTCTACTTGCTCCTGTCATCCTAATCCCGAGAAAAGGAATTTGGGGAAATATGTTCACATTTATTATTGTCTCAAAAGAGTCATATTTTTACTTGCTCACAAAGAATATTTCAGCTTGCAGCATAATGCTGCCTGCGTTACAATTTCTTTAGGACTTAGCTGAGCACCAAGAGAGCTGCAAACTGACACTTCTTGCGAAGTAGGAAGGCAATAATATCCTACCATGGATATGCTGCATATAATTTTTAAAGACAGGTTTTGGTTATAAAAGAAAGCAGTTTACCAAATTCCAGTAGCATTCCATGAAAATAACTCTGAGGAGCTACATAGAACCTGGATCTGAATCCAGGAAACTATGAATGTCTTTCACCTCTTTAACTAAACTATGCAAGAGGAGAGAAAAATCTTTGGAGCTTATGTAATTACCAGGTATATATATTTTCATTCTTATGTATTACTTTTCCAACTGGAAACCTACCTGTCATAAAGATACAAATGTTAACAAGAAAACACTGATAATATAATACTAAATATTTTTGCAGGCGCAGGTAGAAAAAAACCTTTTTCTTTAAGCCGAATTTGAGCCTTGACATTTCTTTTGTCTTATATGGGCACAACACAAAACAGAACAAAAATTTTCAAAGTTTTTGCTTTGTTTTGTTGCTTTTTTAGATAAAAATGAACTTTTACTATCTCTGGTTTTGCATAGAAACCTGACACTACTTTCAATAGGTGAAGGTGATTGCATAAACTGGGACACGGTTAGAACACAAAATTAGGACATTAACCTTGAATATAGAGCAATGTGTTGAAGCTCTTCTGAAAAATACGGAACAGTGCTTTTCATCTCAGAATGCTCTGAGTTGAATGAGCAAGGTTTCTCTTCTATCCCCTGTATTTTGAGTGACAGAACAACTACTATTCTCTAAAATTAAACATTCTATGCCCAAATATTTTTTAGCAAAATGAACTTGTCTCTATAAAATACTTTAATCTGGAAAAAATAATTGATTAATTAATTGGGGAAACAAAGTTGAGCAGTGTCAAAATATTTAACTCCCTTTTCAATTCTATTACAATGTTTAAAATTAAATCTTGTCTTGAATGCTCAATATTTTCCAAATATTTTTTCTTCAATATTGACCATAAGCAGTCATTTTGTGATTTATCTCATGTTATTTTGGGCATTGATGAAGTAAGCATTTCAACTCAACTCAAAAATCCTTCTCAACATAAAAATGTATTTTATTTTTTAATCATTTGATAAAGTATGTATTTTTAAATTTGCTGGCACAAGATAAAGTCTTCATTAAATTGGAAGCAAGAGTTCTGCTATGTATTTCAAAAAAACAGGAGAGGTTTTTCTTTTTTTTAATGGATAATTTCATATATTTTAAATTTTAAATATATATGTGAACTTTGTATTTTTTAAATATAAAATAAGTTTTATAAAATAAGGGGTTTTTTATAAAAAAAGATTTTAAATCTGCTTTTAGGTTTTTCCTTTTTTTTATTCTGACCTTACTATTATTCAGATGCAATGAATTTACATATTGGTACTGATTGCATTAGATGATATAACAAAAACGTTTGGTCATTTAAATGCCTCAAGATAAACTCAGAAATGTGTTTGGAAGAAATGGAACCATTTAAAAAATAAGAAAAATTTGATTTATTTTAATAGTTGAACATGACAGAACTGGTTGTGAGGGACTTGATTCATGCCATGTAATGGAAGACAATTAATTGAGATGATTAAGTTGACAATAAGTGAAGTCTGAAAAAGTCCCTAGGCTGCTTCTGTAGTCCATGAAGGCAGTGAATTATCTTAAGAGAGCAACCAAATTCTTACATGGGCTAAATTACTCTTTTTTTTTTCTTTCTCTTGATTGAACAGTAAAGGAGCCCAGGGGGTCATTAAACTAATTTAGGTTAGTTTAATCTAACCTGAAAATTAACTTTATGAACAAGTTATATACCATACCTCAATTAGATATACACAGTAATGTGTAGATACTAAGCAAATCAAATAGGGCCAACATCCATTTTTTGCACCTGGGGAAAGTGGCATAGCATTATTCATATCGGTTTTACTAAATTTCTTTCTCCTCAGAAAAAAGACTGGTCTATGCCATCTACTGAAAGAGACCTCTAACTCTTGATATCTGTGAAAAGATGACCGGGAATTACAGGGAGTCAGTGATCCCTGGGGAGACCAAATCTGTGTTACAGGTCATGCTAGCAACTTACAACCTGGACGCTCACACCTGAGGAGTGGTTTACTGTTTTAGCAGTATGCACAGAGCTTCCAGATCTGATTTCCTAAATATTAATAATAACATGTAATGTAAATTTTCTTAATGGAAGTCTGTGATTTTCAAACCTGAAATCTTTTTTCAATATTCTTCTTTATAAAGTCAAGTTCAGTTCCTCTGCTCAAAATATAAAAGTATTTGACGTGAGGTGGATGGTGGGGCCCTCAGACAGAGATACATAAATTAAAGCTGATGTCTCTTTATTCCCCTTTATCCACCACCCTGGCATGCATATTTAGAAATGCCCTTCTAGGACAATGCATTAACTGTTCTAATTTTGATGGATACTAATTAGGGTATTCCCCTCATAGCTTTTTTGCTTTAAAGTGACATTTTAATAGGCAGAAGAGATTTGAATAGACAAACAATTATACAGAGATAATTTCAGTTAAGTGTGAAGATAACCCTGAGGTTCTGGGTTTGCAACTATGAGCACTATAAGCAAGCCCTAATTACAGTTTTTGTAGGTGAGAATTTTTCTAGTTGTTTCTTGCTGTACTCTAATTTTGGTGAAAAAAAGGCTGTCTTTTCAGTTATAACTCACTGTGTGTTGGAGTGGCTTCCTACATATGCATGAATTTAAATACCATTATTTCCATTATTTATCATTATTTTCATTGTTATAAGAAAAAAATTACTAGTATCATGTCTTTACTATCATAGCTCAAAAATACCCGGGGAAAAATGACAGGATTGAACAAGAACGTACTTTTGGTATAATTTATATATATTTCAGTGCAGTGGTATTAGTCACTAGTGTCTACTCTTAGTGAGTTAGTCAGTTCTGATGTTATATATCTCTTAGCTTCCTTTCTCTTAGTAAGTAATAAGGTTTAATTTTTTTACACCTCTGTGCCTTTAAGAGCATAGAATTGCAGATCTATCCCCCCCCCAAAAACCCATCTTCATTGTGTCATTTGTTCCTGTAGTTTATCCAGCAGTGATTGCAAAAAATTGAAAAATTCAGTTGAAAATCCTCAGACCTGTCTTCAAAGCTCTTTGCTATCTGTAATTCTGTTCGTCCCTCTATCTCTTTCTACCTCTACCTGCTCCTGACTTTTATCCTGTGTCCCTCAACATGCTTTTTTCTATCAATTAATCTCTTTCTGCTCTCCTGGCTTTTGCGTAATGCACAAGCTGCTGACTCCCTTCAAAATATTGTGATGATAGCTTGAAAGGTCTCTGAATCTCTCATAAAACGGTTTCTCATAACATTTGCACTAAATTTTGCTTCTAGACAGAAGGAAAAGATTAAAATTACAAAAATGTTGTAAACTAGAATTTGGTTTGTCAAGGAACAAATTTCATGATCTAACTCTCTGATAGGAGTAGACAGGAAATAGGTACTTACCAGCTTTGAGACCTTGGTTTGATATCTGTAATCCCACATTTTTACTACCCATTACAACTATTCTAGGTAACGAACAACAAATTTGCACTGTAAATCTTGCTAAGAGAAGTTTCCATTATCTCGGTGTACAAACATTTCCTCCCTTGAGGTTTCTGGCAATTAATTTAACTCATCTTTGCAACACAATTTTAGGGAACGTTTTATGTCCTCATTTTATAGCAGTGAAAACAGAGGAGGAAATAAGAAAAGAAAGAGACAGCTATTCTACTTGTGTGATAAAATTAATTACTCTTAGTTGATGAATCATTACTAAGGTTAAAAAATATTTGTTGAATTTTTTTTTGTATACAATGTATCCTCTTATCTTGGTGATTAATTAGTAGATTAGTTTGCTTCAAAACAGTTATTACAGGATGAAGATGAGAGATAGGTTGCTGAAAGACCTCCCAAAAGTGCATTACTGAAGCTGGAATTTTTCCTAGTATTATGCAATCTATCTACTTTTTGGAGTAATTTATTTGTTAAAAGTAATCTTAATAATTTTGGTAGGATTTAAAAGAGAAAATACTAGGCTAATCTTTCTCTGAGGGTGTGTGAGTGTGTGTCTGCCTGTGTACATGATGACTTTGATAACTGATTGTTAAAATTAATTTAAAATATTTCACTACCTGTTTCATCAGAGAAAAACTTCTTTTCTAGAATTAATATTAAAATAAGCTACATTACCTCTCCCAAGGAGAAACACCTGTGAAAAAAACTGAATAATCCATTGAATTTAAATTTGCAGCATGCTTCTTAAGATGTGCAAGGTAATATAGATATTATAAGATTCCAAACAACAAAAAACCCAACCAAACAACTACAAAAAGACAAACCAAAATAAGGATCCCAGAGAAGTTATCATAGGCTTGGTAAGAGTCATGAAGGATGAAACCATTTATGTGAAGATGATGTATGAATTAACAATTACAGCCTTTCTGAAGTTATATGAAAATAGATTTTATCTGCCAAACTCCTATAGTAACCACAACTACATGTCAGGTGCTGTAGAATCCCTTTATACTCAGTGGAAAGTTGCAGTTACTTAAGTTTTATCTGTATTTGTAACTTAAACTGTACGGGAATGTGAAAAGAGTCTTTGGCATGATTTTCTTCTGTACCATTACATAGGTAATTCTCACGGAGGATCAGAACATCCCTAGGATGTCCGCTAAAAGAAGTCTAAATTAGGCCACGTGGCTTGGAAGGAAAGAGAGATGTTACATATGCCTCCAACAACTCTGGGTCCAAGGGATTCCTCCTGCCCACCCACTGGAACCCACAACCCCAGTCTGACTCCAGTAGCTGGCATCACTCCTATCGGACCACCCACTAGCTGGCTCTTAGTCTCTGTAGCATCCACACATATGAGATACAGTGAGATTACACTGAGAGATAATTGAGAAAAGATTTAGTACGATACAAGAAGGCAGGACAGACTAGGGTGAATGGGTGCAGGGCTTGGTCAGACAAGTGTACTAAGGAGCCATGGTTTCCATGTAACCAGCTCCCTTATAGCCTTTTCTGTCTGATCCCCACTCTGCTCCTCACAATCTGCTTGTCCTAGATACGCCTTTGTAAATTTTGCATAGCCCCACAGTCCTCCCTTGAACATATGTCACTAGTGGGCCAAGGCAAGCCAATCACAGAGTCAAGTCCTCTCCTATATTTAAAACCCCTCTCCCCTGCACCAGGAGAGAAAGAGTTAAAAAGCCGAGATAGGAGAAGGAAGAAAAATTGTAAGACTTCTGAACATTTTGGAAACTGAAACAAAGTTTAATAACATTAGAACAAAACTATAATAAATACAAAAGAAAAGAACCAATGAGATATTAAGGGATGGAGCAGCGAGGGTTAACCGCGGATCGGGAACAAAAGGAACTGAACACAGGAGCAGTGTTCAAAGATGGCGGTGGCCACATGAGTTTTCTTGAGGAGTGGAACAAAGAAGTGACAGCTGTTACAAAACGCCAGGGTACCACAAGGAGAGCCAGTGACTGCACTGTCCTACTGATCTGATCGTGGGGATTGAAGCAAACAGCAAAGTGGCGGCGTCAGCAGCAGGGCAAGAGCAGCCTCGAGGTGCGGCATCTCCAGCAGCGGGGGTCTGTCTCACGTGACATGAGGGACTTTCTGTGGCAACGGCTCTGCTCCAGCAGCATGGCATGAGGTAGCCACAGGCGCATGCAGCAGGCAAGCAACTTCCTCTGGAGGTCTTGAGCCTGGAGGACACAGCCTGCAAAGTCCCCAAAGCCAAACTGTGAGCCTGGAAGCCTCTCCCGGCGACAAGCTGTGAGCCAGTGGAGAGAAGCATAAGGGACACCACCCCCACCCCGAGTGCAAAGAGAGCAAGGCGGGGTGATGCGTGCCTATTAAAGGGATGGGAACACTCATGAGAAACTTCTACAACCTACGAGATGTGCTAAACGTGAAGTGGAAGGGAATATTCCAATTGGTCAGTTTAAAACAAACCTTCCAAACAGGAAAAAACTGGGGTTTTTTTCCTAAACTGGCACAACATCTCAAACCCTCATTTTCATCTTGTTTTCCTTTTCTTACCAAAGTCCATGTGACCATCTCCAAAGCTGTGCCTGAGGCTTCTTAGTGAACCATCAATTAGTAAATGGAGATGCCTTATCTTCCCAGTGTCTCTGCTGACTCCTTTTTACCAAGCTTTTGTCTCTGTGTGTTCTTATTGCTCCATCCCTTTACTTATCCCCTTTGCATTGAAAAGGCCCTTTATTGGATAGCCAGAAGCTCTCATCTTCCACGCATCCTTGCAAGAGAGTTTACTAGAACAAGCCTGACTTTTGCATAACGGATGACATACATGCCTGCAGATGTTTCTGGACACATGTAATTTACTGTTAATTTACTAGCCTATGAGTGCTCTTCATGAAAGAATGGAGATCAGCAACCAATAGGTATGTCTAATAGATATCTAATGGGTTATGTAATATTTATATACCTCATACATATAGTAATCCAGATAGCTTTTACAGTAAAGATAATTATTTCTCTACATTGATTACAAAAGCAACTTAGAGAATACCTAATTCAGAATTGTACAGTATAGACATCAAAATTTAATCAGGAGTTATCATACCTTGAAGTTACTGAGGTTACAGGTCACTGGATGGCCCATATCAGTCTCCAAGGCAAGACTGTCTATGAACTGCCTAGATGTGTGGTCCCAGGAGTGCTCCAATCCCTGGAATCCCCCTGAAATTGCACCCAGAAGAAGCAATTGCAAGAACTGTCTTTAACAGTAAAGACAACATACTCAGCACTCAAGAAATGCCCCTGACATTTTAGTTTGCTCATACAGAGACAGCCTGAGACATCACATGATAGTTCATCAATTCTATTCGTACTAGAGACTTCCTTGAAAGACATTTTTTCTAATAGTCTGCACTGCATTCTGAGGATGCATATATCAAAGGCTAATTCTTAGGACATATCTTACTAGATTTATAATGTTAGTATTTTGCAAGATTTGCATAGAATTAAAATATGGTAACACAGAGAGTTAAACTGGGAATGGAATATTTACATTAATACCTTTCTGTACAAATGGGGTTTTTTTAGGGGAACTTCCTTTAAGGTGTCACAGTGTTATTGTCTTCAATTTTTCTTCTGTGTAACTGCCAGTGAAAGCTTTAGTTTATTACCAGTTTGAAGCATCACATTCAAATGCATAACCTATTGCCTATGTTTATATTCTGAAAATGCTTCTGTATAGTCTAAAATATGATTTAGAACAACCCTGAACTCTTGGAATAGTTTCTATTAAAGGTCAATACAAACAGCTAATGTTCTGTAATCAAACTGGCTCCACCAACACACAACAGACTGGAGGTATTGTCATCTACGCAGAATATGTCTGTCACCTTTTCACTTTTCACCACAGAAACAACCATCTCATATGACGTATTTCATTCCTGTAAATTCAAAAATGAATTATTGATAATGGGGAGCAAGATTTTCACTACATTCTATTGCACTCACTTCATGAGAAAGCACAACAAAACAGTTTCATTTACTCAGCTGATACGTTTTACTGTGCCTTTCAGTTTTGCTGCTGGGCTTGTGCAGCAAGGATTTGTTTTTCAATATCATCACCTGTAAATAAATGACACCTTTTTTGATGGACATGAAAGTTCAGTGGTAGAGTAGAACAAAGTATGATCTTAAGTATGTTACAGTTTCTTGTCCAGTGATTTATAACAGCCATACAAAATGAAGTTTCTAGCCTATAAATTTCAACACGTGTTTATCTTTCCAAAGTCATTTAGCTTCTATAGCGTGCCAAAATAATATATCTCTTCTACCGTGCTACATTAAAATTGGAATTTATTATTAATTTCTTCTTTTCTCTTTTGCAGACAGTACAGTAAGCTCCAAAGATCAAGTGCAGAATAATGTAAGGATGATATGGTTATAGCTTTCAATTCCAAGAAGCTCATAATAAATATTGATACATCTCAGTTAATAACAGATCATCATAAATAAAAGAATTGCTGTTGTCCTTGACAATTTAGTAATCAAAGCTTACAATGACTGATTCAAATTCAGCTGCTGTCCTTAACATGTACAGCTAAGATCACAACGTACAGAGGACAGAACAAGTAGAAATGTCAGACATAATTTGGATGTAATACATTACAGAATGTGCTGTTCTTTTCTATGTATGTAGTGTACCGAATCTAGCACAAGGATAATGATTCAGTAGTAAAAGTATATTTACTTGTATTTTTAGTTGAGATTGCTTGGCCATGGTATTCTGAAAGATTTGATCATGTTTTGCAACCATGGCTTCTATTACTAGCCCATATGCCACAAAATCCAGGATTAGGTATGGTGGACAGTGGCACCTCTACATTCTGAGGCACTTTTCATATGTTTGTAGTACTCAGCTTTACAAGTTAATGGTATTTGCAAGGTAATAAATTCTATACTCAAAAAAGAGGTATTATTTCAAAAAACAAGCAACTAGTCATCTCTTAAATTTAAATGAATACTGTCCAGTGTCATACGTACAAAAGAAAGGTAATATCTGATCAGTTAAAAATTCATCTGTCATTGTCTAATAGTGAGATGCTGTGGTGGGTTGACACTGGCCAGCTAAGCACACATCCAGGCACTCACTAGCTCTCTCTCAGAAGGATTGGGGAAAGAATCAGACATGCATAAGGTGAAAACTCACGTGTTAAAATAGGGATAGTTTAATAGATTATTACTGTAATATGCATCTAAATAAAATGTAAGTTCCTACTTAAATGTTAAAGCTAAGTTCTACAAACTTTTAATTTTTATCCCTATTTTATAACTTGGTCTCATTTACACTGCAAAAAACAATTTCAGTTATTAAATTCCACTGACATAAAATTTTCAATGCTTCCTTCTTCTTGGACAGCTGATACAGTAATGAGTGCTAAAGCACTAAAAGCACTTTGAGATATTTACTACAATGTACTTAAACAGCAAGTTCAGAAAAGCATATAAACCACACAATATAAGCAACGACAGTGTGCCACGCATTTTTTTCCACATCTTTTTTTCACTTTCATGATTATTTAAAAATATTTTACTTATGATTAAATATTAACCAATTTTATTCTTAAAAATGAAATATGAGCATGGATTTACTTTGCAGTATACTCTTGGAACTTGCCTGTCTGAATAAACCTACACAAGACAGGTGAAGCCAGGCAGTATTTACTTTCCTCTTTGCTGTGAACTAAACGTCTTAAGTAATATCAAAGCCCTTTCAAGCATGATCTCTTTGCAAGGACATCTTTTGTTATTGCTTTTTAAAGCTCACAAACTTTGCTTTCAATCCAGCATATTAATCAAGCTTTAGAACACAATTTTAAATGTTCTTATGCAAAGACAGAAGTCCCAAAGACTGAGATGTCACAAATACGTTGAATAAATTACAAAAGGACTGAAGTCAAGAAAAGAAAAAATGTAATGCCAGTGTCATGACAGAAAGTACTGCAAGTCATCATGTGTTTATTTTAAGAAATATTGAACACTTTTGATGACAATCTTCCAATCAAATTTGTCTACCTCATTGTATTTAATAAGACATCAGAAACTTCAGACACAAGACTCTGAAAAATGCACTTACTAATTAATATATAAACTGTGTGATGATAGTACTTTAATTTGTAAATTAAGAAGCAAATCAGTGCCATATGAAAACAACGGAAAACATGAAGGTCAGTATAAAGTCCTCTGACAAGACTTTACAGAAATCTTATCTTGTCTAAACACCATAGAAAGCTCAGGGCAGGAAATCACTTCTTCTTATGGCAGAATTCAAACATGTGCCTAAGCCTTCAGAGGAAACCTCATGACTGACAAGAAGTTGGTTTACATTGTTTAATGAGCTTTAATTATTTAAGTTGGTTGTCTAATTTAAAATACTTGCCCAACGTCTGTTACAAGTCAATGAAGAGACAGTTGTACCTACAAGTCAGAGCTTATTCCTTCCTTGTATATATAAGACATAGAGAGTAAATAACACTTTTGAGAGGTGAACTATAAACTTACACTGGATGACAATTATTACAGTGCTGGATGTTAGATGGAATGTCCACAAGCACTTGGAAGAAGCTTTGAGGAAAGAGCCAGAACTGTTTGTGCCCACCATACCCACAGAGAAACACTAAAACATTGTTTTTCTGAATGATTTCAGAAGAGGGGAAAAGGGGAAGAGGGGAAGAGGGGAAGAGGGGAAGAGGGGAAGAGGGGAAGAGGGGAAGAGGGGAAGAGGGGAAGAGGGGAAGAGGGGAAGAGGGGAAGAGGGGAAGAGGGGAAGAGGGGAAGAGGGGAAGAGGGGAAGAGGGGAAGAGGGGAAGAGGGGAAGAGGGGAAGAGGGGAAGAGGGGAAGAGGGGAAGAGGGGAAGAGGGGAAGAGGGGAAGAGGGGAAGAGGGGAAGAGGGGAAGAGGGGAAGAGGGGAAGAGGGGAAGAGGGGAAGAGGGGAAGAGGGGAAGAGGGGAAGAGGGGAAGAGGGGAAGAGGGGAAGAGGGGAAGAGGGGAAGAGGGGAAGAGGGGAAGAGGGGAAGAGGGGAAGAGGGGAAGAGGGGAAGAGGGGAAGAGGGGAAGAGGGGAAGAGGGGAAGAGGGGAAGAGGGGAAGAGGGGAAGAGGGGAAGAGGGGAAGAGGGGAAGAGGGGAAGAGGGGAAGAGGGGAAGAATGTAGACCTGGGTAGTGCTATGCTTTTACCCCCTGGAGTGAGAACTCTTATCAGTGCTTTTTCCCAGCGCGTCCATTTTGCTATTCTAGGTCTACTTTTAGTACTGAATACTTGTACACCCTTGACTCAGTATGCTGAGAAGAATGCTAAATGTGAGAAAATTATATGAGAAAGTACATCAAAAAAAGCTGTGCAAGAGAGAACTGCAAAACCAAAATTGCAAGCAGAAGTCAGATTGTTGAGCTGTACATAGCTGCAAAGTAAAGGATTCAAGAGAAAAAATACTGACATGAAAAGGTATAAAACTATGTAAAAAAAAAAAAGGTGAAAAGTAGAGAATCAACAGCTGGGCAACACTGAGCATTAGGCCATTTCGAATAACAACAGAGTGCAACACTTCCATGACTTACTGGTAAGTGTTTGATCAACTCTTAAGATGTCTTATTGGAGGTGATGACAATATTAAAGTCCAGTTTTACAGCTCATTACTGTTAGTTGTCTATTATGTGAGTGTATCCTGTAGATACAGCCTTGTATTTTTGTGTATAACCTGCTTAAACATGGTAAAAGTTGACCAACCTTGGTGCCACAAAGAGGCACCAAGGCACCATTTTGGCAAAAGGAGTTTTGAACCTCATATTAAATAACCATTAATTCACTTCTGTTAAGTGCTTTATTTAGTGCAAAATAATTATTATCCAAGTACCAAATATCCCATATTCTTACCAACTTCCCAAAAGAACAGATGACTTCTTGACTAGTACATGGAGTACAGATGTAGGAATTTGGTATAAGCCTTTTCCTTTCCCTGCTCCCCAACTTCTCTGCCAAAACAAAGGGGAAAAACAAATTTATTAAAAATACCAAAATCATTGTGGGGAGAGAAACACTCTGATGTCTGTTGTTCAAGCTAACTGCTCCAGGTCAGCAATAGCATAGATTCCAGAAAGCAGCATTAGTGACGCGTATCGAAGCTAACATGCTCTGCAGGAATGTATATAATCACAAAGATCTGCAAGGCTAAATATATAAATGTTGTGAAAACTCTCATCAGACCTAGAAATGTAAATTGTTCTTTCATTGTTTTAATTGACTGAGTTTGACTAAATGATCTATCTGTGTAAGTCAGAAAGATTCTGATAGAGGGAAATCAGTGGAGTGATGGCTTACTTTACGTCACAAGTTAGATGCAAGTAATGGACCTGATAAACTGGTAAGTTACTTGTCCAGAAACAAAAGAGAAGGGAATCATGTTAATTTCATCCAGCACAGTATGTTGTTAAGCCACAATCTTTTCTTTGAATTTCCTTCAAATTTGCCAAATTATTTGTATTTTAATTGTCATGCAGAGAAGCGAAAAGTAATTCCATCTCTAACAGGAGTCATAACAGAAATCTTAACTCAGGAACCTCAGCTGTGTCTGTACCTGAAGTTAGGTGAGGTAAGTATACCACACCTTTGACATACATTGACGATTTCATACAAAAATGCACACAAGCTCATTCTGATCTTGACACTTCAATGAAATCATTGCACATTTACTATTTTTTTACTTTTTTAATGAAGAAGAAAAGATGATTCTTTCATTTCTAATTTTTCACTAATCTCGATTTAAAATACATGCCAGAACTTAAAACGTCTTTTGATACGTCTAAATCTTCT
The DNA here is from genome assembly GCF_000710305.1 of Buceros rhinoceros silvestris. Taxonomy (NCBI): domain Eukaryota; kingdom Metazoa; phylum Chordata; class Aves; order Bucerotiformes; family Bucerotidae; genus Buceros; species Buceros rhinoceros. Next base: position 25,579 of record NW_010398516.1, read on the forward strand.
ATATCCCTGTCCAAACATCATAATCTGCTATTATTTTTTTTTTTCAAAAGCAAAAGGAATATCAGCAACTTGGTTTGATCCTATTACTTGACAGATAAGATTAAATCTAATGCAGACTCTGAACAACATCAAAGTCAGAATGACCTTTACTACCCAACCAAATTATCCAACCAAAATTCTTAGGATCAAGCCAGCTTAATCTTAACAATACTCATTACATGAAAAAAAAAAAAGGAATTGGATCACCACAGCTAATTTGTCATAAAGGGTACTACAGCACTTTAAAGCAGATGACAAATCTGTTTTGCAGACTATGCACCATAAGAAAGAAAACTTCTTAACATTTTTAAAACAATCAAATACCTTTTCCATTATTAGTAAAGTATCCAAACTCAGCACAAATAATCACAATTTAAATACATACTTTTAAAGGCAGACTTTTTTGTTGCAGTATCATGGGCTCCTGCTACTCTCAGATACTATCATATCTGTATGGTGATTAAAAAAAAGGACAATTATGATGCCAAGAAAATATTAACATTGCAACTATTGTGTATTAATAGTGTTAGTAGAAGGTAGCAAGTCTCATAATAAGCTAAATAGTAATACATCTGAAAACTGGATATTTCCTTCCAGGAAAGTTTTGTTATTGTTATTTTGGTTTGTTTTACAAGAGGATTTGAACAGAGGTGGAAAATATAACTGAATTAGTAATGCCATCTAATTTCTCTTTGTTTTAGGAGGAAATTACTATATTTCATGTAATCTTCACCAGACAGTAGTAATCAGCTTCCAGATAATATTTGTAATTACATCTAATCAGCAGATCATTCAAATATTGTTTGTGTTAAATCTAATTGTTTTGTTCCGGTGAAGGTTTGGTACCGCTGAGGAGAAAGGACAAACTCTATTTCATGTGATAAAAGTATTCTAAATCACTAGCATTAAGCGTTTCACCTAATCTAAGCATTAGGTGAAAAAGAGGTGGGTTTAAAACGCATATGACTCAATTCACTTGTCTAAACATAGATGTCTTAATAAACCTGAGATTTCCTGGTATAAAGCCATCTCATTTCTACCTATTGCTTCAGGAAGACTCTGGTGTCTCATAGGTATTGTGCCATAACTTTCAGGCTCATGACAATTTTTAAACACTCTGGCACGTTTCACTAGCATTGCTTAGCAAGATTTAGACTGAGCCCCAGGTCTCTGTCACAACAGACTTAGTCAATACTTCCAGTAGCGTCCTATAAAACCCAACATAGAGAGTATACCAAATGCAGGATTCAGATACTTCACTATAGGTTCTTATACTAATTGAGATAACCTAAGATATCCTACAGATCTTTATCTGCAAGTTGACAGAAGGGTAGTTCCTTGGTCGTGTTTGCCAGCTCCATATTCTGAAAAGCACTAGGATGCATCAAAGGGGATGAATGTCAGTGTTTGGCCAACAGCATTCCTCCCTGTATTTATGAAGTGTTACTAGGAGTAAATCAATCCACTTTTATATATATATATATATGTTGTTGTTTTGTTGTTTGTTTTTTTTTTTAAGGGGGCTTTTACAGAGTGCAGAACATCTTACCTATTTGATATACCTGCAGCAGGAGAAGAAAGTTATTTTTCCAGATGTGTCAATTTATTTCTGTTTTCCTTCAAAGGAAGGTTAAGCTATGTATCTTGAGAAGTCTAACTAATGAATTCAAAATAGTGTCCAAAAGAAACTGTTCAGCTTCTGCAATTTTTAGGGTTTCCTAGAATTTGCTATGTAAGCTCCATGGCCCTGCATGTTTAGCTTCTGAGAGTCACTGTCTCAACAAGGCTGTGCACATTGGTGGCTAACTTGATCCTGAGCTATGGTGTCCAGATATGCCGTCCCTCTAGACACTAATCATCAGAAGCTTGTCCCAGTGGACAGTTCTAGAGCCCACATTATCAACTAGACTCCACAAATGTGAACTGACAGTAACTGTCTTCTAAACGTAGCTAGGAGAATTTCATATATATTAGCCCCATTCTGTCGATGACTTGCATGAGGTTTGGGAATAGGAGAGCATTCCTGATGGGATACCATGACCTTTTCATGTTAAGGGAACACAAAACTGCAAAGCTTTCTTAATCAAAGAGTGTTTGAGCTACCAAACCAATGTGGAGGTCATTCTCCTTCTGCGGAAGTTATGTTTTAATACCAGAACAATATTTCAAGGTTTTTTTGACGTTGGAGAAGGAAAGTAAAAGGTTAGCTGTAGCCAGATGGTTGTAACACTCACATAGCACTAAGAAGTCTTCTTCAAATGAATCTTTTAAAGTTACTTTTATTTTACAAATAGAAGATTTTCAAGAGAAAGGAGAGAACAGATTTCCCTCTTTCCTGTGCTTTCAAATTTTTATAGCCTAGAGTTGGAGTATAGTTGTTATCAAATTCTTTTTTTAATTAAAAAAAAAAAGGCAGTACTAGAAGCAGTACTAGAAAGAAGCTGAATGGTATACTCCTTGTGAGAAGATATAAAGTAATATTTGTAGATGATCCCTGTATCTGTTTACCGAACTTATTCTTGACAGTCTTTGAAGGGTGAGGTTTCACAAGCTGCCTAGGTAGGCTGTTGTCATTATTATTAAGTCCTCATTCAGAAAATCTTTGTTTTGTGTTTTCCTTCTTTACGATCCAACCTTCATCTGCGTAAAAGTAAAATGTCTTCTCATCTCAGTTTAAAAGAACAGTTCGTAACTTTTCTGATATACCAGATTTTTTTAAAAAAAAAAAAAAAAGCCACCTTTTCTTCCCATTATTTTCTGTCTTTTTTGCTACTTTCCTCCTTTGATATCTCCTGGCCAACAAGATAAATTCCATCAATGATTTGTCATGAATGTAGCTTGCTAAATTTCTGATTATTCTTTTGTTTCTCTGTAGGACCTAAAAATTTGCTAGGATCTCTTTACAATATAGAGCTGGAACTACATCACATGTTACAGCTAAGTATATGTCAATATCATGTAAGTACGTAACTATTAAGCTTTATGTTTGATATGCCTCTTAACATTAAAATAATATTATTTGTTCTGTTTTGCATTTACGTCATATTCTTGACTCTTTCAATCTGGTGTGTACTAGCATCCAGAAATTTGAAGTCTTTTGGTCACCATGCTTTCTGTTATTTATGTATTTTCTTATCAGATATAATACTCTTCTTCTGTCTTCATCAATTTCATTTTTGTCACTTTCTTATGATCCTATCTCTGAAAAGTACTTTTCATTTCTTTCAATTTTTTTGTCATCCTTTGTCATCATTGAATCTTCTCTCATTCTTTTATGAAAAGTATTTAATGAAAGTATTTTAGAGAACTAGAACATGTTCCCATAGTGTATATCTAATTCTGTAATGTAAATATAAACAGATATAAACAGTGGGAGATTTAAACATGCTGTAACTGGAACTAACAGCCAGTCAATATGGGGAGGTGCTCCAGAGCCATCCCAAATCTTGGCAGACAGGGGGTTACTTGAGGTTTTCCTGAGACAGGGAAAAGCCAGGAGAGCAGAGAGATCTGCCAGGAGCAGGTAGCTCTCATGGAAACTGGTGATGAGTTATGCGTAGTTGTTCTTAATGAGGTTATCTTACCTAACTCCAAATATTTCCGGTGTAGACAAACACTATAGTAAAACCAGTCTCTCAAAGCCAATGCATTCCCCAAACTCAGTGTTTAGTATAATTTTAGACAGACTACAGTGTCTGAGATATTTATTTGAGCCAAGCAGATATCACGCAGGACCTAAGGGAAATCCAAACCCTACAAAATGACACATGGAGGCCAGAGAGATATCATGGAGCATCTCAGATGACATTAAATGACTAAGTATGGGCAACTGGATTAGGTCTAGAGAAAAAGAGGAAGGTTAAGGCATGTTTACAGTTGGGCACAATGATTTAAAGGTCTTTTTCATCTTAAATAATTCTAAAATTCTATGATTCACCTGACATATTTGAGACCTCTACATTAAGATGAAGTGAATCTTACAAACTGTCTATTGGCAGAACCCTCTGCTCTGAGTCCAGCCCATCAGTTTCCCACGGAGAAGGTGGACAGAGGTAAACATTCATGGCAATGTGTTCAAAAGTGGGGATTACAGATGGTATGAGAGGCATTTTTGGCTAAGCCAAAATCAAGCAACGTGAATATAAGGCTTACTGAAAGTCTATCCCTGAATTGGAAAAATAGCAATGAAAAGATTTGTGAAAATTTCAATAGCTCAAGACGTAGTTAAACAGTCATTTAAGATTATACCTGCACTGTAATAATTGCAACTAATGTAAACATAAGTTTAGCACAAATACTGACAGCAATGCAAGTAAAATAATGCAAGGCTCAGGATGGTCTTACAGCCAAAATACCCATTTTCATCCCTTTTTGGGGGAGTTTTATGGGCTATGAAAAAGTCTTTGTTGCTCTGCTCTAACTTTATGATGTCATAGCGTTACTGTCCTAAAAAACACTCATCTCAGAAAACACTAAAGGCATAAGAGGATGCCCGAGTTCGCACTTAGTCAAGCTAATTATGTTCTTCATTCTAAACTGGGGTTAAATATAATTTTCTATTCAAGAGTCTCAGCTTCATCTCCTCATAAAAAGTCAGACATCACAGTCATGCTGGCCTGTTCAGGAAAAAAGTAAAGAAACAAGACAGTAATGGAGATGAACGACCCTCAGACATTTCCAAAAAGAGAGGCTTAGAGTAATAAAGCAACACTCATACCAATGTAGCCAGGTAGTATCCGAGAGTCTGCAGTTCCTGGAGTTGGCTGCTTCCCAAGAAGACATACTGGTCTATTGAATATAAAAATGTTTTCAGGATGTTGTGGCTTACCAGAGTCCTTTTCGTAAAGAACAGTTTGAACACAGAGGCTAATTATACAGTATCCTGTCAGCTTCTTAATGTATTCTCTAGTGCTTCTAGAGAAAACTACAGTATACCAAAAATACTTCATAAATGGAACAAAAATAGAGTAAAAAAGTTTCAAAGCTGCAAAACTGTCATAACACTTTCCTAATTCTCTAAATATGCCATGAAATGGCACTTAAAATAATAGAATCTACTGTAGTCAGTGCTTTCCCTCTGGAATGACACATTTGTCATTAGTTATCGCCTGCTAGTTTATATTACAGAACAATTTCCTTTCCTGTAATATGTGATATGTCAACTATCAAACAGAATAAATAGAACTATCAAACAAAGACTATGATTCTTTGTAAAAATATTGTAAATACATCATAGCTTTACTACCAGATATTCATTAGAAAACAGTATGTACAATTAAAGTAAGTGCCAAGTCTCATAACCTCCTCTTGTTTGTAGATAGTATTCTGCATTGTCAATGAAAGTTCTATGTGAATAATTATACTAACTACTACGGTAAAATTGTATGCTTTTCTTTAAGTAGACCACTTTACTTAGCATTGTATATTAAGAAGATGTCTGAACATATGACTAATATTTACCTTGCATTAGAATATTTTTTTTCAGTCAGGAATTTATTTGATATAATTGAATCAGCTGCTTTACAATTTATCACACCCAGAGTCAGCATTATTGAAAAGTAAGCATGCAATCTAACCCAGGAGCCTCAACTCCTTACCCAGTCAAAGGTCAAAGAAAGATTGCTCTAGAAGGAAAGACAAAGCACTTCTTTTAAATAACTGAATGGTGGAGGAATAGTGTCGTCTGTATGGGACCAGTTTTTGCCGCTTTTACTCAGAAGTCCAAGCAATTATACACCTAAACTTCAAATATCTGAGTAACAATGGTATCAAAATATTCTTAACAGCCCTGCTCTCTTCAACTTTTACAAGCTAGTGCAGAATACAACCTTTCCAGCTTAGATACTGAAAATGTCACGCACTCTAAGCTTGTGTTATATGATCGGTAAAGCAGTTCCTGAAAGAAAAGGAGAGAGGGAAAAAGACAATTATGTATGTCTGGATATAAAATTTTTAAGCTAAATTAGTACTAAAATAATGAAATATACTTAGTCAACAAAGTCAAATCGTAATTACAAAACATGAAACAACTTAGTATTTGCTCTGCAGAAAAATAACTCTATATGAATAGACATTTCTCACTTGTATTTTACCTTTCTGACTGAAAAAAAAAAATTACAAGTTTGCCAGGCAATTAATAGCAATTAGCATAATTAGCTCCAGATGGATAAGCATTCAAAGAAAAACCTTTGTTTAATTTTATTAAAATTTCCCCAAATCATTCAAACACTGAAGCCTATAATTTTCAAATCTCAGCATTTAATCAAATTCGTGTATCTTCAGACATTTTCCAGCTGGGCTTTGCAGAAGTCATTAGGATAACAGTTGTGTTATGACACATGAAACTGTCTTGCTACTGATTACCTAAGGACCATGAACTGCAGTGCTGACAAGACACTTCGTTTATACAGGGAAGAAAAGTAAAAGCAATAAACAAAAAACCCTTAGACTTCACAAATACAAATTTTTTTCAAGATTCTTAGAAAGTATTTCCTCTAATTTTTTTTTTTTTGAAATGAGATTGCATACATCTTCAGATTAAAAGTATGCAGAACAGTTGGTATCATAGTAATTCTGGCATTTTTCCAAATAAGCTTCCTGAATGTCAGAAACAGCCTTCATTCTGCTGAAATGCTGAGCAGAATATTAGTCTTGAAATATACAAGTAAAAATGAGATTTTCAGTACCGTGACAGATCTTCAGAACACTTTTAGCCTAGTCTGTTGCATCCCATTAATTTAATCTGCTCAGACATTTCCTGTATAATTTGCATTCATTAATAATACCATTTATGCTCAGGGCATTTTTGCTTTCTTCCCTTATAGTAGTATTTCTTCACCATGTAGTGCAATTTTATCCACACAGAATTTTTTTTTTTTTGAGTAAAACAGTAAACTAAAGTAAGGCCAGTGTGAAAACTTCAACCCAACTCTAAATTAGTTATGCATAAAAAAATAACAAAATTCTACGTATCACAATTCGCTAATGCTGTGATATGAGCATTAAAATGTATGACTTTACTAGCTGTACACATATTCTATTAGTGTTTCAGAATAATCGACATTTTCTGTCTTGATTTTAATTTTATCATGATAGAGTATTTTAGGCTTTTTATTCCTCTAAGAATGTGACCTCCCTCTGTCAGCAGACTGAGGTTAATATAAAAAATGTGATACAGATGTTTGTTACAGCTGTATTGGTTAACTCTTCTTTTTTCATATTGGCAGACAAAAACCGATTTACCAGTAATGACAGGAGGGTCAATGTGCCACGTAGAAAATGCTGTCATTTTAATCCTGTGTTGCCAAGCACCAGAAACAATTTCCTGCAGGAAAAATGTCCTGAAAAAGGACTATAATTTTTGTTCTGTGTTATAAGCATTTTATTTCTAGGAAACAATACTAATGCAAAATAGTAAAAATAATATTATATAAAAATTACAGTTTCAGTAGGTATTTTAAAAATCCATTAAGAAATGCAGCTGATTAACATTGTTATCTGTTGATTTAAAAGTTAAATGGGTTCTTCTGAAATATCTCCCTGTTTCTATAACCCTGTTCTCAAAAGAAAGGCTTTTCTGTTGAGAATCTTTTTAGCCAGCTCCATATATATCCAAAAAGGACACTAGGACTTACTGTGGTGACCAATCCACCTGTTGATAAAAAAAAAAAACCACCACCCTAATTTTGTTCTCTTAGTGACAGACCTAAATTCTTTCTATATACACTACACACACTTTATATTCAAAACTTCTTTTATGAAAACTGGTCGATTTTCATAGTTGTCTTCAATCATGCTTACCTTAAGCATCAACATACGCTTTTGGCGTATATTGGAACAGACACTCCAAGGAAAGTATCTTGGTCTTTCTGGAGTAAACAGAGAAATGTGGTGTAGAGAATACAAACTCACAGCATGAAGTCCAAGTCACGTAGGACATGCACACGAAGTAGCTAGATGCCTGCAAGCTCTTTGTAGATAAAATTCTGCTCTGGGTGAGGTGGCAATCAGAACTATCGCTATCACTAGATCCATATCTTGCGTTAGGAGTATGAAATGCAGTGGGAGTCCGGTGGTCTCGTTCTTCCATTTTTCCACCCTGGACAAAACAAGCTGTTACCTCCAACCATGCAGGTGTAAACTGATGGACTTTGTGCAATTAACATAAGTGATAAGCCTGCCTGCAGTCCCAATGCATGCAGGTCTACCCCAGTGATGCAATGTGAAAAACTGGGTATAAATATTGCCCCAATGTCAGCCCTAAAATGGGACAGAAGCAGATTCAGAACCATACTGAAAGGATGGATTGACAGATTCGCTCCCTCTCCACCCTCCCACATAGGGATGCCATGTGGATAGGATTCTTTACCACAACTATGCCTGAGTGACATTGTTTCTCCCTGGGTGTATTTTATTTGTTTGTAACTGTGATTGTACTAGTTTCTATTGCACTAGTCGTGCATCCAACGGACTTGTTTTACCAAACAGATGGGCTACAACAGGTGGATTGTAGCTTCTTTGGTGTTGGACATATGGTGTTTTGCTATTTCTCTGGTAACTAAGCGATAGCTACCCTGCAATTCCTTAATCCAAAGGAACATGTATGTGTTGCATTGTAAATAAACCATCATTATTTGTGCCCCCCAATTTGCTTGTCTCACGTATTCGATGTTGGCCTTGTAAGACTGTATTTATTCCCCCCTTTTTCACAAGATGGGCACCTCCAACTGCTCCCAGCGACATGAGTCAAATTAAGCTTGCGTAACGGGTAGGAGCTCATCTAGAAGCCTTCAAAGACATCAAATCTTTTACACTAGGTAACATTCTGAGGTACATAATTTAGGAGAAGTTATTAGACACATAAAATGTAGTTTTAAAGTAGAGATTTAAATTTAGAACTTGCTCAAGCTTACTGATGTTCAGATGGAACCTCCTGGGTTTCAGTTTATGCCCATTGCCTCTGGTCCTGTCACTGGGCACCACTGAAGAAATCCTGGCTTTGCCCTGTTTGTACTTTCCCCTCAGGTATTCATACACATTGATGAGATCCTCCAGTGTCTTCTCTTCTCTGGGCTAAACAGTCACAGCTCTCTCAACCTTTCCTCATAGGAGAAGTGCTCTAATCCCTTCATCATCACTGTGGCTCTCCAGTATGTCAATGCCTCCCTTGTACTGGAGAGCCCAGAACTAGACACGGGAGTCCAGGTGTGGCCTCACCAGTGCTGAGTAGAGGGAAGGACCACCTCCCTCAGCCAGCTTGCAATGCTTCATAGATGATTCATGTGTAGATGCATCTTGAAAATGTATACTGCTTACATAATTGTTACTTTGTCTCATATTTACTTCTTTGTAGAAGCTTCATTTCTGTAAAACCTTGAGTTTCATAAACCAAAATCTGAAGAATGCACAAACTTGTCTGAATTGTCTAGATTTCACTGAGTTTTTACAGCTCTTGCAGAGAAGATTAATTCTTTTGCAGATAGTAATCTCTAGAGTTTTTAACTTCCAGGTTTCACATTAAGTTCCCTGGTGTTACCTGTACATATTAGAAGAATGAAAATGGTGGCATAGTTAAGGTTTTTCTCACTGATAGTAAGCAGGACATATTTACACAATGTCTAAGATAGCTCATGAATGGTAATGATGGTAATAACAATTTAATTGTCACAATGGATTAAACTGTCACAACTGATTAAAACAGTGGAGTCAAGGACCAGTCAAGTTCTATCACTTTCAACAGCAGGAAAAAATAGGTAAATAGATATTTCAAAGATGTATCAAGGATTTATTAAATATCACCTGTTATGATGATTTCAGAAAAAAATATTTGCTGGATAAGAAACACAGTAGAAATAAACCGTCTTTTTTTCTTTTTATTTTATATTATTGTTGACAGACACGGGTTGGTAGAGAATTTGAAGAGACAAGGTAACTTTAGTAAGAGCAGCTCTAGAGTTTATGAACCTTAAAATGAGGAGAAGGAATATTAGTAAACATAAAACTGGTCTTCGTGGAGGCAGTCGTAAATAAATCCATGAAATAGCTACAGAAATCACATGGAAGTTAAGTGTAAGGTAAAAAAAGTTTGAGGAGTTCATCTTACATAAACAATATTTGAAGAGAAAGCACATGAACAAATTATCCAAATCCATCAGAAGTATTAAAGAGCAATAAACAAGAAACTTGCTAAGTCAAAATAGAGGAGGGACAGTTTCAAACAGTGAAAATAAAGATAAAATAGTAGAAGTAAATAAAGAAGAGCATAACCATATAGAAAAAAAAGACAAAATGAGACAAAATGTGTAAGAAATTACTATATAAACAGTCTAACTTTCTACACAATGCACTTGATATATGCATGTGTAGATATATATATATATATACATACACACCTTTCTCACACTGTCCCCTCACGACAACTTTTCTTTTTTTGAGTCTTGAATCACTCCAATTCTGTTAAGTTTCAGAGTATGTCAGAGAAGTGTCTCATATGTTCTGTTGTCTTTTTTTATTAGTACTTCAGGCTGAATGCTGAAGTACCTTGTTATGCCCTCCATCATGCTGAGAAAAATGTTATACTTCTTGCAGAGCCATACCTCAGTATTAAAACAACATATGCAAAGAATCCATGTCTGAATAGTTCTTAGTTAATATAAGACTTCCTTGCTCTGTTTAATTGGGTTCACGTTTGCATAGAGATATGCAAACTATGTAAAGATTTATAAGGTTAAAAACCTGATTTTAGTAATATAGAAACAAAACCTGATGTTCAGGTCATCTAATTTGAGATCATTTAATACGTATATGAATTTGACATCCAAACTCCCTTGTCAGTGGAGAAATATAGGTATTTCTGGTGTGGAGTAATTAGTGCAGTACACATGTATTTTTTATCAAGAGAAAATATTATCTTCCCCCTGTCCAGGAATTATAGAAGAGCTGTGAATTAGCGCATATGTAAAACATCATATAGTATCATATGAATTCCTCTTTAAGTCTGGAATCTTGGGTTCTAAAATCAGAAATGTTAATGCAGTGTAAAGTCTATGTTTTTTAAACATTCTACTGGCAGAATACAAGCCACTCAGCAAAAACATTGAGTTTGGAGTGCTGATTTGGCAGCATAAATAGAATGCTAAAATATATTTTTAATGCATCTCCGTGTCTTGAACATTGCATCTATGGTTTATCTTATTCATTAAGGCAGTAGGTTTTGAACAGAAGATTGTACCAGAAGATTATTGGAATAAAAATATTGTTCACTTCTCAGCCACATTTCAATCTGTGGCAAAGCAAAGGAAGTTTTACTTTGATGTTAATGGAGGCAATTGTATTACTGAAAATTTCCATACTCCCTTAGGAGTCTGTCTGGCAGAATAGTTTTTCTGGTTTCAGTTGGCATAATACATAAAAAGCAATTATAAGACAGATGCTAATTTTTTTTTTTTTGCTTTAGATAAAGCAACTGAAAGATCTAAGAAAGTGACATATCAAAAAAATCCCCTAAAGCATCTATTTACAGAAGACAAAAATTCAAAGAGAAGCATCTGCAAAGCTCTATTACATATATCTATTACATATTGTTTATTCCTGAAAAGTATTAGTAGTTGCTGAAAGACCAGAGTTCCCCATTCAATTCATACATAAGTAGAAGGAAAAAATCAGAATAAAAAAATGGAGCTACTTGCATAAATGAAAGTTTTCAGAAGTTAACATGTACTTAGGGAGCTTATAATTTAATAAACAAAAAAATACAGAAAGAAGCAACCAGTGTCTTCTGTACCATTGATGTCTTTTCCCTAAATTTCTTGTTTTCTGTATATCCCTCTCCTGAGATGAAAGGAAGTGTTCTGTCACCAATGGCTCTGATAACGTCTGATAACCATAATTTTATATGGACTATGTATGGTGAATCTCTAAAGACATGGGTTGCCTTCGGGTTTAACATACAGTAACAGAACTTTTAGGATCAATTATCCAGAGGCATGTGTGAAAATCAGAAAATTATATTTGTTAAGGGATGACTGTCAAGGGTCGAGGGACGGAGGTAACAACTCCTCGAATTCCTTAACAGTCCCCTTTGTCTCGTTAGAGGCAGAAGGAGTTTAGAGGGGAAGGAAGAAATTCACACCTCGGTCTGCGTTCGGAAAGCTGAAACAAACTTTTAATAAACAGCAAAACCACACAGCTATACACTGCTATATATATAGGCACAAACCGAGAAAAAGGAAAAAAAAACGAAGAAGAGAGGACTTGGATAACCAGAGTTCTGTACAGTCCTGTTCAAGGTCAGTGCTCCTGGCAGACACCCAGCAGCGAGGTGGGAGTGAAGACTCTGCAGCTGCAGGCTGCTTCGGGCAGGGAGCAGAATTCTTCTCGTGGCAAAACGGAGAAGGGGGGTGGAACTCCGCGTGCAGCCGATTTAATAACAGAAGAGCTCTCGGCGCGAAGGCAGCCAGGGAATTCGAATATTCTCGCCCGATTCAGACAGGACAGGACTCACAGCAATAACAGTTCAGAGTCTGTAGGCCTCAGGCGATCCGGGGGTGCAGGGCCCAGGCTTCCGGCCTGGCTCGGCAGCCAGCAGTCTGGTGGGAGTCCTCCCTTTGTGAAGTCCCGAAGACCAAGAGAGAGATCCGCCCCCGAGCTGCTGCGTTTTTAAAGGCTCCCTACGTAACGTTCCACCTGACCCCCTTAACCAATTAAATGCGGAATTATCGTATTTGCATGGAATAATTCTATTTGTCCATTACCCCAAACAAGGAAGTTTTAGCTCAAACCAGGACAATGACTTTTGAGGCAAAGAATATAGTTAACTCACTGCTTAAAAAAACTAAAGACTGAATAAAAATAGTGAAGATTTGAATCTTCTTTTTGGAGGCTTGTAAACTATAGCTACAAATAAGAATCCCTGAAATGTCATAGTACAAAATATAAATGTCTATTATAGCATGAGGTATTTATGATGTATAAATTATGGTATATATTTATATCAAATTACATATTGCTGCCTTCAACATTGTGTAGATCATAGTTATGCGAAGTTTTCAAAGTCTTTAAATAATTGCTTTTTAATTATCAAACTGATAAAATGCACCACCATTGAATAAAAAACTTCACAAGTATACAAAATATGCTGATTGTGGTTTTAATAAAATATATTCTGAGTTCAATCTGAATTCAATCAAATTTTATCATAATGATAAATTTTCAAAGAATCATAGAAAGCTTTGGCTTGTAAGGGACCTTTAAATGTCACTTAATATAATCTAGGAGTAAAGTTCTGTACAAAATGAGTTTACTCTGCCTAAAATAGTAGTTTATGTTTACTGAGTACTTTCAAAACCAGAAAAACCATGCAAACACAAAGCGTAATTTAAAAAAAATTGAAAATGCAGCATTACAAGGATGGCTAAATGATTAGAGGTAATCTTCACAGAGAAACGATGGAACAGATTACAACACAGTTCTGCCCTTGATATGCTTTTGAAGGAGATGGAAA
>NW_010398516.1:39205-46948 GCF_000710305.1 Buceros rhinoceros silvestris
GAAAGAGTGACTTTCTCTGGGGACCTTCTTGTCCAGCCTTCTCTTAGAAGCAGGGTCTCAGGTTATATTGTCTATGGCATGGATCTCTTACATAAGGTATCAGAAATTTGGTGAAATTCAAATCTTAATTTTTCTTAGAGTTTACCTCAAGTAGTCTCAACTATTTGAGACAAATCTTTGGGTTTTTGCTTTTTTTTCTCACCACATTGGAATGTCTTATGCACCTTGCAGAAGAGCTGAAGAACACTTTGAGCCTTAAACAGACTAATTTAACCTGTAATTTGTAGAATATAAAAAGTGAAGAGGATTTGGAGACAATAATGAGTTCTCATATTTATCCATTCCAAATGCAGATGGAATCTAGTTACAATTTTTGTCTTATTTTGAACATGTCAAAGAGAACTAATGTTAGTGTTAAACAATTTAATTCATCTTCACTATTTTCCCTTCTGCTTTCTTAACATCATAATGTCCAAGTGATATAATCAGCTAATTCACTTAATTTAGGAACATTTGCATGAACATACTTGAACTTGGGGATATTAAATGGACAAAAACAGTCAAACGTTCAGTAGAAATATTTTTCCGATAGCGTAGGTTAATAAATATCCGTACTTGCCAAACCTGTTCTCTTCTAGATTATACTAAGGAAGTTAAAAGAATTCAATGCTTGCTACAATTTGCTCCAGTATCTACAAGACGACACGTGTCATTAGTGTTGTGTTTTTGCCTGTCAGGTAAAATACACCGATAAAGTCAATGCATTCATCTCCAACATACTTCACCACATTAATGTTATGTGCAATTTGTCTAAGCATAATACTATTACTTTATATATATAAATAGATTATTATTGTAAAACTAATGAGAAAGGATGAATTTTCTAAATAATTTATATGTTCTAGATAGGCTGTACCACTACAGATGGAGAATATTCAGGTTAATAGCTCCATTGTTATAAAAGCTGCCCGACTGAAAGAGGTGGTAGCACCTGAGCATGCTGCCTTCTCATTTCGAGTGCCTGAATCTGCTAAATATTCCAGATGGTTGGAGGGTAAACAAAAGAGCTATTAACATCTTAAGAGATTGATTCATAGTGTTGACATGGCGGTAGTTACTGTATTCATTTGTGGGTGTTAATAATGCTTTCTAAATATTTTACAGTCAGGGATTTACTATACATCTGTTCCATGAACAGTAAAATCTGAAGCTTTTAGACTGCAATACATTCTTCATAATATGCCTGCCGTACCTCCAGTTATAATGTAATAGATAAGGAGGGGTTTTTGTGTTGTATTTGGAAATTAAATATCATTACCTATTTGGAAGTGCAAATAATACGGCATAAAAGATACGTATCAGCTGTTATTTTCAACACTGCAAATAATTAAATTGTCAGGATACTGATACATTCCAACTTCCCTTACGGAGAACAAAACTTAAGAGTTGTTGAGAATCTCATTTTCAGTAGCTGCAGTGAAATCCTTCAGAGAAATAACTAAGCTGAACCAAAACAGAAAACAATATCCCTGAGCAAGAGGCAAATACTGTTAAGTTTGCCTTTCTGCAACACACTATGAGGTAATATGAAACACCGGTCTTTTAATTCATTTTAGATAATTTTTTTCTGTTCAGCTTGCTGTGTGCTTCTATGCTTAGTTAATCCGTTTGCAACTCTTTCAGAAACAAAATGGAGAATTTTTTCAAATCACAAGTGTGTATGTATTTCCAAAATTGTCTTTTATTCACAGCATTTTGTATGTTACTGAAGTATAAATTAGTCTTTTCTTGTAACGTGAGCTGACAGAAGAGATCGTTTCAAACAAATCCTTTGTTTTCAATCCACAGCACTGCAAAGAGATTATCTTAAAGTGTAGAGGGATGATCACATTCCAACACAAACACTTTGAGAGTCTTCATACTTACTTTTGATACTTTTTCATTTTTTACAAAATGAGATGCAATAAAGTAACTAATAAATTTAATTTTCAACCCACAGAATACTGCGTTTTTCTCCCTTATAAATAAGGACAAAAGAAAAACCCCAACTAAGATAAGAGTTTCAGCTATTCTTCTTTTTTAATGTTTTCAATATTATAATTATCATGCAATTTGAATACTTAAGCGTTTTAAGTATCACTTTTGAAAACACCTAATTCAACTGTATCAACATTTAGCAGAAAACTGTTAACAAAAATGGTAAATCATATAAAAGAAGGCCTACTTCTTGTCTCTGCCACAATGCGGATATTTTTACACAGCGATTGTGAAGGAAAAGAAAAAAATGCCATAATTATGGTATTTTAAATTTTTTTTCATTATATTTTTTCACCAAAACTTCTTGTTGCTTGTATCAGTGTTTGCTAAAGGCCAAGGTCTTATTAACAATAAACAGCATTTACAACTCATGTGAGGAAATGAGTTATTCCATGGAAATGGGAAAAGAATAGCATTGTATTTACTGTGAATATAGTTAAAGAATTTTTTTCCTCTGACCAGAAAATTGAGTAATATTTACACAAACACAAAATCAAAAAAGAAACAAAACCAGCATTAGTTTTTCTTAGAAAATATTTAACCATAGGGAGAGATGCTATAACTTTGAATTCTGTACTTTTCTCCTTCTATTTACTTAAAAAGTATCCCTATTTTGGGAGAGCTTATAAAATGTAATAAACCAACATGCCTTTTCAGGTAATTACTGCAAGTATATCTTATACTTTTCTGAAGGAACAAAAGGAATAGATTGTTCTTTTGAGAAATCAACCACATCACCAGTGAACCAATTAAATTTTTAACTTTCAAGATATTCCTTGAAATGGCATTTGATACATTTTTTGAATACATGATTTCTCAAACCTATATGCTATAGAACTCTAAGCTTTTCCTTTCAAAAATTGTTATAAAATGCTCAGTTTTTCCACCATGTTTATCCACCACAGATTCTCTTACAGTAAGAATCGTCCTGGTTTCGACGGGGATGGAGTTAATTTTCTTCCTAGTAGCTGGTACAGTGCTGTGTTTTGGATTTAGTATGAGAATAATGGTGATAACACAAAGATGTTTTAGCTGTTCCTGAGTAGTGTAATCTGATTCAAGAGCTTTTCAGTTTCCCATGCTCTGCTAGCGAGCAGTTGCACAAGAAACTGGGAGGGGGGAGCATAGCCAGGACAGCTGACCCAAACTAGCCAAAGAGATGTTCCATACCATAGAACATCATGCTCAGTATATAAACTGGTGGGAGCTGGCCAGAAGGGGCAGATCACTGCTCAGGCATCAGTCAGTGGGTGATGAGCTATTGAATTCTCCATCATTTGTCTTTTCTTGGTTTTTATTTATCCCTCTTTTTGATATATTAGTTTTCATTATCATTATTATGATGATGATTATTCTCATTCTATTTTACTACTGCTATTGTCATTATTATATTTTATTTCATTTTAGTTATTAAACAGTTCTTATCTCAATCCACAAGTTTTACTTTGTTTCCAATTCCCCTTCCCTTCCCACTGAGGAGTGAGTGACTGAATGGTACTTAGTTGGTCCACGACTGGATTCTGATGAAGAGCAGTCTCAGGCTTCTCAGCCGTGCAGACAAAACTGACTGAAAGGATGAGAAACTCCTGAAAGGATGAGAATCTAAGTCAGCAGGACAGGGAGATGGAGCTGAACAAGTCCACAGTGTTATGGAGTTGAGCGTATTGCTCAAGTTGAAGTAGGGTGGAAGGTGAAGAGGAGCAAAGTATGAGGAGAAAAAAGAAGCAATACCAGTCAGTAACCCCAGGTCTGAGTGTTCCCTTACATATTATTCCTTTCCACTGGTGAGAAGAAGTGTCAGCTGTCACCTTGGCTTTACATGGTTTCAGCTTAGGTAAATTTGACAGTCAGTCTGTAGCTGTTAGGCTGTTCTCAGAGTGTCTATACTAAAGTCACTGTAGGTATGGACTATAAACATTGAAAGAATTGAATTGCGGTCCACAAATGGGCGTATACTTACACTTAGGTAAGGGTGAATACCTGAGCTATGTGTCTAAGCCACCTTTACAGTCAGAGAAAATCTCTTGTCTAAACACAGGCAGCTTCATAAGATATTTGAAATATCTTTATAGATCTGACTATATAGAAGAGAATTTTGCTGGACCTGAGTAGCAACTTGAGGCTTGATAACCTGGAGAATCTCAGATAATATTAGATGTATATGCTTAACAACTGAATTGAACTCCTAGCATGTCCAGTCAGTGAATATATAAAAATGATTCTTCACTGCAAATGAGTTTATTTTAAGATGAGCTGAACAGAATAGTCTACTAGTGTCAAACAGGAGCATTCTAGAAGGGTGAAGGTCTAATGTAGTTCCTGTGTCATACGTGCCAAACTGAAGCAAGTATCTTGGATGCACTTTCATGTAGGTGATAGTACTGGCCATTTAAACTGGCAACGGATTCAAACCCTGGGGTTTTTTTTTTTATGAAAATGACACTTAGAACAGATGTACATACTTGCTTATAAAGGCATATGACTGGATGTCTGCATCTGAACCCAATTTTTCTCTATAATTTTGACCTCCATTATGCATAACAGAGTTCACCTCTGCATGGGCAGAGAAAACAAATTGCTTCAGGCTGATTTCCCACTCAGTAAAAAGGATCATGATTGCTCAAGTTCATTCTTCTGTACTGTTCTCTGCTTTCCTTGGCCATTCCTGAAGTGGTAAGGTATGTGTACAGCCAGCCAATCTTGACCCATAGCTGCATGAACAAGAAAACTACACAAGGAAAGGTAGAAAAAAGGAACTGCGCAGATAACAAAAGGAAATTAATAGCATAACATAATTGCTCACCAAGGTAGGACTTATCAAGACAAGAGTTTTGTAAATGATAACATCATAAAGTCAGCGAGTACACAGTCAATGGGATAAGAGTAAGCAGAATCATGTTGCTTATTTTGAAGGGCCTCACCATGGTAAAAGGAAAAATATCAGGTGGGGAGAAAGAGGGAAAAGGGGAATATAAGAGGAAGCGAATCTTGTTATTGAGCTGTGTGTAGGAGCCAGACCACACCAGTTTGGAGCATACACTGATCTGAGATATGAATGTCTGACATCTTTACTCATGGCAGAACTGGTGTGCTCTCCCTAATGGCAGTGAGGGAACACCTGGAAAGGAATTCCTCACATAAGAACAAGGAGGGAAAATAATTTTTTTGTCTTTTGCCCACAAAGCTCACTCTGTTTCTTGCTGTTAAATGGACCTACACTGATACACATAATGGAAGTTCCTAGCTTAAGGGATTAATTTTCCTGAGATTGGCATTACCTTCATTGTTCTCCTGCCTTTATTAATTTTTGAACACATTGACAATATATGTGGGTGAGATTCAGACTGATTTAAGGCAAATAGATATAGCATTTATAGGTTCATGTTTAATGCAGGAGCTAGCTATCCAAACTGTCACTATCCTTATTGGCCCCTAGTTGCCTCTTCTGCAAAGACCTGGAAACACAAGTGCTTTAATATTATAACAAAAATATTACTCATTTTCAGGGAGAACCAAGGTCACCTAGGTAATGTAGCAATAGTGTAACTGTGCAGTTAGACTAAGGCCATGGAGTTACAAAGTTCACCAGTAACACTGCTTTTGTTAAGTAAATTTCTCATTAGTCAATCTGTTGTACAGCTATATTATAACCCTATTGTGAATATTAATTTGCGATAGATCTCTAATGGCCCTATAAAAGAACTGATCTATGATCATGATCTATTATCTGTGTGCTGCAGTCACTATGAACATTGAGCAAGAAAAACACGAGCCCTGTCTCAAATAGTTTGTAAACAGACTATATGAGCAGAAATTATATGATGTTAACACAAATGAATAAGGAGAAACGAAGGAAAGATGACTAAGATTAATGTATCTTGAGACGGTTTTGCTACTGTTGGGTTTTAGTGCTAAAGGTGTCACAAGAATGTAGCATTGCAGCCTTTTATGAGGTGGTCTTCCCATAACAGGAGCTCAACACAGAGGAAAGCAGAGGGCATATGAGAGCTGCAACCGAAAGAGGAATGACAGCTTTACAGGAAAATAAGACATGTAATAATGCCTCAAAATTTAACAGAAACTTGTTCTTCATGAAACTGAATTGCACGAAATCAAACACAAGCCTTTAAAAAAAGCTAAATAGGTGTCAATAGGTGTAAAAAAGATTTACATATATATATATGCAAGCATAAAATAAAAAGTTGAATAGAAAGGCATATACAATGGTGTGCTGATTTCCACAGCAGTTACCATTATAAATCAATCTATTATTTGGCTGGTAACAGCAATTCATCTGTCATCTTGTCTTCATTACCAAGGTGTCTGAAGTTCTGTGAGTACTCAAGCAGATAGCAAACATATTTAACTTGGAGATTAACACACCTCAGTCAGAGTCAGAATTACTCAATGATAAATTCACTCTAATAGCTTTTCTGACGCTCATGTTTACTACTCATAAAAGAGAAGCAAAGGGTGATGCAAAATCCTCTCTGTACATTTTCACGCACTGTATAATAAGTAATATAACATTGCTGAAAACAATACTGATTAAATGACTATGGAATAGACGAGAACAGATATGCAGTTTCATTCCTCGTGCTATTCAACATTACCTAACTGTCCACGTGTCCATTTCCTCCTCTGTGCTTCCTGGGGCCTCTGGCGGCAGAACTCACCAATGGAATTCAAGCAGCACAGAGAAGTTGCTGTTGCTTCTCAGCACTGGGGTGGAGGGAGAGCAGGCAGTGAATTATGAGACTCTCTATATTAGGTGTGGAGAAAATAACAAACAAGTGGATTTTTTTTTTCTTTTAATTCTTAATGTTTTGGCTCAGCAGCTGTAGTTTTTCCACAGGTGGCCCTGTCTAATCCATGGATTGTGTTCTCAGCTTCAAAAGGGAATATGTATGGCTGTCCCTATATTCAGGATTTTAAATGTGATCATCTTTTCTAGAAATATTGTTCAGCCTTGTTAGTAATGTTGATTGCACTTTCACTCTCCTCAGTGTCTGGAAATTGCGTTGAAGGTATGGTTCTCACACCTATCTTTTAAAATTATTTTTGTCTTTAAAAGGGACAGGGTACTATGTAAGTAGGTGCAACTTTAAGAGTGTCTTACCAATTGAGGCACTTTTCTTTAAGGAAGTGTCCATTTCATGCCAGACTGACGCCACTGCACAGCCTCTCTAATACATCCTACGGCTGCTGAGCTAAACCAGCTTGATGATAATGATGGTTTGACCTTGGCAACCAACCAAGTCCAAAATGCATTAACAGTTCAGCTCATCAGAGAGTATGTAAAAAACCGATGTCCTTGCCCAAAGTAATGCTTTTTATAACCTCCATATTTAGAGTTGCCCATTTGAACATTTATATATATGCGATATTTTTTCAGACATAACAAAACAAGGTATCAGATGACACATCACTAGATTGGGTTGAGATATGTAGATATATATACTGTGGTTTATTTTCTTTCTGAATTCTTAATTCCTGCAGGTCACTTGCTAGCTAGTTTTTGAGCATTTTTCAAATAAAAAATAAATATTAAAAATCTTCTTCCTCAATGCAAGGCGATATTACATAAATAATAAAAATAACCAAGTAGCAGCTGAGCTTCCTAAATGAAAACCAAAAAAGTGTGTAACAATCACAGAGTTATATATTGTATGTTTTATATTATATAATATAATTTATATATTTTGC
>NW_010398517.1:0-489 GCF_000710305.1 Buceros rhinoceros silvestris
GGGTAGAGGCAGGTTCCAAATAAGGATGCACACACAGAGCAGGAACCCAGCGCGGGCTGGCATCTGTAGAAACACAAGCATACCCTTTGCCCCAGGTTAATAATTTGCATGGCGGCGACCACTGGCCACTTTGCAGATCTTTGATTTTAACCTTAATGCCAGGACCTACACCTGACCTGGAGATTAACGATCCCAAATGACACAATATGAGAGGTTCCTGCGAATCTTCTGAAATCCTCAGGAAATTTAACACATAAATAGCCTTAGTAAGGCGTGCCTCTGGTGCCTCCCCCACCATTCCCCCTTTTTGTCTTTGAAGCACCTGTTTCAGAGTTTGATGGGTGTGTTCAACTATGCCTTGCCCGGTGGGAGAATTGGGAATACCGGTAACGTGTGTGATGTCCCACTGCTGTAGGAAAGTTGAGACTTCATGTGACACATAGGCTGGCCCATTATCGGTCTTAATACTGTGAGGGACACCAGCCCCAG
>NW_010398518.1:0-6767 GCF_000710305.1 Buceros rhinoceros silvestris
TAAAGGTTTCCAGTCCTGGGGCTTAAGATTCGAGAGTGCTGCACGGCGTATTTGAGAAACCCACAGCACGGACAAGATAGAGAGGACAGTAGATAGAGCAGAGGGGAAGGCAAGATGTCCTCGAATCTCTCAACACGCCCCCGTTTATGAGTGCATTCCGGAGAGGCGTGTCCTCCTTCCTGGAAGCTCAGGAAAACCACAGCATTCCAGGGAAGAAGAAAGCCAGACAACAGAGGAGCATCCGGTTCCACCATGTTGGACCCAGGACACTGCAAGCTTCTTTCACCCTTGAACCAAGGGAGCCTGGTGTCTGGCTTCCTCTGCCGGCTTCTCAGGTGATTTCTGTGCAGCGCTCGAAGTCTTTGACATTTGCCGGGATCAGATGGCATGAACGTGCCTCCTAAAGGGCTCACACTGAGGCCCTTCAAGAGATTTGTCTCTCAAAGTTTTAATGTTGCCCTCATTCCTTTTACTTATTAAGGATGACAAAGGTTATGCTACAGTGAATTCTCACTGTATAAAATGTTTCCCCTAACTCAGGTGTGTGCACTGGAGAGGTTAACTCTGATGCATGGTGAGGTAGGGGTGAAGGATGATGGAGCTCCAGAATACGGTACTTCCTAGGAATAGGTTGTGCACCTGAGAAGCCAATAGCAGGTTTAGAAACTAGGAATTTTAGGTTTATCAGTGGTAGCTTTTCTTTAAAATAAATTTTGTATTTGTGCACATGCAATTAGTACTGGGCAGAGAGAACAGGACTTTGGAGACTCTCAATTATTTTGGCTCTGATCTGTGCATAAATAGGAGAGTGATATAAATGATATACATCATACAATGTCTTCTACATAAATATGGTATTGGGTGGTGCATAATGCATACAAATATTGCATTTATAAGACATTGTATGATGTGTAGACATTGTATACACATTATTGAATAAATATGACATGTATCAGCTGCTGATGTTCAAGCATCCTAAGGCACTTTATATAACATAGGGTGGAAGCTATTTCTTTCTGGGAATAACATTTCACTGAAAGCATGAGAAGTTAAAGCTGTTTGCATTGTGTGATCTCTGCTAGTGCCTCTGGCAGCTGTGTTCACAGGGGACTTGAAGTGAGCAGGAAGCAGCAGCAGCTCCATCTCTGTCCAGGTGCCTCCCCTCAGGGATGCGGGGAGGGTGCTGTGGGCCAAGGTGAACATGCTGTTCCCTCACTGCCGGCAATCGGCAGAGCATCAGTGGAGCAAATGTGATTCCTGGAAACCTTGGGGAAGCAGGCACCATGGCGCAGCTCCAGAGCTGGCCACAGGCTCATGCTGGAACAGGAGGCTGTATGGGGGAGGCTTTGCTGCAAGATCCCTTCCAAAGGGTAACGGGTGGGGAGAGATGCAGATGTCCAGCGGGTAACCGCACTTCTAGCACTTGTTCTGGAGTGCACTTTATGGAGATGGCAACAGCTGAGGACAAGCACTGGCAGTGACGTTGAGTAGAGGACTCCATTTCATGCTTGACCCGGGGCAGTAGAGAAAGGCAGATGCTTTCCTTGGCAGAATGAGCGAAGCTCTTTGCTTGTTCCCATCTTCTATCCGGACCCTTCCCAGGCATTTCTCTGTAAAAGACATGAAGGCTCCCCTTATTGTCTGTCACTCTGTGTTTTATACATTTATTGAAAACATTCTAAGTGCATTGTTGAGTCAGTTCTGCCCAGTGCTTTCCACGTACCAGTTAAAAGTGAGCCAAGAAGGTCACAATTAAGAAGCCGTTGAGGATCTCATGAATAGGAAACATTATTTTGTTTATGATCATTTGAGATCTTTAGTGTTGTCATCTGATGACTGTCTGTTATGCTGAATTAAGCTGTGTAATGAGAAGGCTCTGAGGTGGTATATAAACCTCTGATAAGTTTTATTTTTTTGTCTAGGTTTCTTGGTGCAGGTATGAACTGGCTTATCCAGGTTTTAAGTGATTTTACACTATATTTACAGCTATCCAGAGTAAACCTGTAAGCACAGAACTACTGTTTATTGAATGTGGAGATGCAGATAAATACCAGGCTAGTGAAAAGAAACTATTTAAAGTCTGTGGTTTTCTCTCTCCTGCACCCCCGCACACAAGTTATTAAAATGAAGTCATGCAGCAAGTGAAGATATTTCTCCTGAGGGGGGAAAAAAAGATAATCTTGGATGACTAATGCCTTTTGATTAGAGGCTGTTTCACACAGGCGGCTCTCACAGATCATTGCTGCACCCATGTAATAAACCTGTTCTCACTAGGGTTCTGTTTATGTCTAAAGAGGATGAAGCAGATTCCATCTCCAAGGATTTTGGCCACATAGCTGAATTATGAATGTGTCCCCAAGTCTAATTTCAAGATCAAAGCCAAGGTGGGCTTTTTTCTTTTCACAAGAACAAGCCTCATCTCTCTGAGTTATTTTGGGGCCTCATCCTTTTCTTGTGCCCAAAGATGTGGCATGGGGACCAAGCAACAGTGGAAGTCTCAGGACACCTGGGCTGGCTTAGCACCCCCTACAATGTACAGTAGCCTTAAGGGTGCTGTAGTTGACACAAGAACAGATCTAGAGGCTGTTGCAGTGTTGAGAAGTGGCTGGAGTCACACTCTCCTCTTTTATGCTACTCTTTCTGTGCACAGCTGTGGTGGGAATGAACGTGGCAGCAGTATCTCTGGGATGTTGACTGTCTCCTTGCAAAGAGTCACGCTGTTAAAACTAATGTTTCTGTTACTGGGTCACTGAGCAATGACAGATATATAGCACTTACCAGAGGTACTACAGATGAAGGAAATAATTGATTAAGTGATGGGATTTTTTCTATTTTTCATTGGTATTTTTTCCTGTATGAGACAGAAAAATATAATATGTATAACAAAAAAAAGTGTATAACTTGTTTTCAGAAGTGTTTACACTTCTCTTAGAATTTCAAGCACATTATTGTCATGCTTTGAAACATGGGAGATGATTGGAATAGCTGTGATTTCCTGAAGGAGAATCAAACAGGGCTTTTCTTAGCTGGGATTTGGCAAATGGTTCTTAATTTCCCAGGTTTTAGGTATTTATGGGATAGTATTCAATGACAATATTACCATTTTTCTAGTTGCTTCTTTCTCCAGTTGCTTCATGATATAAGCAAATCTTAGAAGTGATAACAAGGTCTTTGTTATGATTACATTATAAATTTGTTCTCCATGCCTTAACTAATAAAAGATTTTATAGGCCCCAGTATGTTATTGATTGCAGAATGTTTGGTTATACTCTCGTTGTGGTTGCCAGGGGAAATAAGTGATCTAAAATTATTAATCTCTTTCTCCCACTCCAGACTCTTTAGTGCTGTTTTGAAACTCTAAAGATACAGCTGTTTCATTTTTCCATTTCCACAACAATGTGCTAGGCATCCCCAGTTACAGCTCCTAGGATAAGGTCTTCTCAGAGTTCATGAATGGAAGAGGTGTTGTTATAGTTATTGAATGTATCTGAAGAAGAATAGAAAAAAAAAAAATAAGAACAACTAAATGGGGCCAGTGGGAAAACAGCTGTGCCATAATTAGGTTACTGATGGCCATACAGTGTAATAAAGGAGGCAGCTGAATGCCAGAATGGGAAGAATGTTCGAAAGATACTTTGCTTCTGAGTATTTTTCTCTTTCAGGCGGGGGTGAGGGAGATGCGTGGTGGCTTGACAATAGCATTGGTCAAAATTCTGCCAGTTAGTGATGGAGGAAATGCTACAGATATGAAATGATAATGAAATAACAGTTTGTTGTCTTTACTGTTTCTGCACACTTCATTAGCAACGCAGATTTTAGATTTAAACTGTTGTCTGGCTTTGGCTTTTAAGAGATATTTAATTGACAATATAATAACAGAGTGGAAGCAAATAGTGACGTTCATATTTCTGTGTAGAAACCATTTACCTACAAGAATCCAGAGGAGGCCTCTGTCATTCTGTTGTACAGCATGGTATCATGGTGTCCTGGTTTGAGTCAGAACAGAACTAATTCTTGCTTTCCAGCTCAGTCTCTTCTAAGTCACTGCACTCTCTGGAGTTAACGGTGTATTTGTGCAGACAGTGTCTGCTTCCAGCAGTGGTAACACTCCATGTTTACAGTCACTGCCAGGGACTGGTGTGCAGAAAGGCTCCTGCTTACACTTGCTCCTGTGCAGACCAAGGTCACTGCTAAATCCTGTGTGTCACGGTGGGGGTGCAGTAAGTTAGAGGCTGCACCTGTGGGGAGGAGCAGACAGGACAGGACAGGTGACCCTACACTGACCAACAAGGTGTTCCACTCCATTTACATCATACGTGGTAGGTGTAAAGCTGAGGGTCTTGCTCTCTCTTGCTGTCTTCTTCAGTGGCTGGTGTCTGAGAGGGACTCTGTCCATTCTGCCTTTGATACCAATCTGTGCATCGCTGAATCCAGTTCCGGAGTCCATCTGCTGCATCTCGTTCCTGTCTGCTACTGGGCCCGGCTTGGGACTTCCCCGATGTCTGCTCACAGCATCAGTGGTGATGGTGCATGGTTGCCATCAGAGGGTTTGGGTTCATTGCTGGTATTGTGTATATTTGTATATATTTCATTTTATTATTGTTATTCTCATTAAAACAGTTCTAGTTTTCTTTTCCCATCCATAGGTCTCTTCCTTGCTCCTTTTCTCTTGACCCTCTTTGGGAGGGGGGGCAAAGGTGGAGGGAGGCATCCGTCATTTGTCTAGTGCCTGGTCCAGCTCTTCCCTGACGCAAGGGAAGGACAGGCTGTTCGATTTGTTTCAATGTAACCAATAGACAACAGAAGGCAATTCTTCAGTCAGAAAGCAGTAAGAACCTGGTGAGAAAAGAAGGTCACACTGATGCTTTTTTCTCTTTATTACAGTCGGCTGGGGATCCTATTTTGATCATGCAGTTACATTAAGGATGAGAATACTATGATCATAATGTATGAAGACCTGAAAGAGGTCAAGCAGATGCTGGGCACTGATGGGCAAAACACATCTGAGCCCAGTCCTTGAAATCTGCTGAAATTAACGGCCAAAGGCACAGGTTTCTGAAGGAGCAAAATCAAGTTGATAGTAGCAACAAGCTGAATCTGGCTATATAAAACTGAGCTCTGGTGTAATGCAGTGAACATACTGTGAAGGAAAATACATATTGTTAATAGATGACGGCAATGCACATCCCAGGTGGGCAACTCCTTTTCTAGAGGAAACATATTGTGTGCCTCCCTTTCACTGTATTGCTTTCAGAACCTGACTGCCAGTGCAAAGCAGATAGCTGGATTCTTTGGATTCTTCCCAGTGGCAGAGGAGGTCCAGCCCATGGCAGACAGGACCACTTGCCAGGCAGTGACGGATAAGGCTCAGGACACTCATGGTGCTGTTGGCTCAATTCTTTTCTGCAAAGGTAAATTTGCTAGAATTTTGCAAGGATGGTGAATGGTAGCATTGCATTTTGGGCAGACAGGAATTTGGATCAGTAGATAATTAATCTTTCTGTATAATTTTCAAAGTTGAGAGTTGTTCTAGAAATGCTTAGTGTGCTTCAGGACAGTGTCACTTGATTTCATCACAAAGCCAGTACCATTCCGTCAAGACCTGTATAATGTGATTAGCAGAAATGTCCTGCAAGTAGCACACTGTTCAGTTGTGGTATGCAGTAAACACCAGTTAAAACAAAGAAGAGTTTATTTTGGCTTCTGTGAGTACTGGGGATAGCCTGACACTTGTTCTACAGAGTGCCTCCAGAGATGCTTCTTGGATTTTCTAAATAACCCTTGAGATTCATAGGCAATCTCAGTCAACACATGGAATCCACATACTCCACAGACTGAGCTGTGTCTTTTAGTCATGGATCACGCTAGAGCTGTAGACTCAGACAGCCTCAGGCTGTGGGCTCGCTGCACTCTGGATTAGTAGGTAGACTACAGTTTTAGGGCAGTGTCTGTTTGCAGTGCATGAGGCTCTGACACTTAACAGCCAAATCTTTGAACTTTCTGGGTTGGTTTCACAGCTGCTGGTTTTCTTTTATGGTCGTCTGCAGCTGCACACGACACATGCCAAAGCTGTGAAGGCAGACCAGTTTCTACATTTGCTTTATGTTCACAGTCTGTTTAGGACACTGTATGTAAGGGAAATGTAAGAGTGTATTCTTGGTCAGAGATTTTTTTTCTTACAGGGAAAACAAAACAAAACAAACCACAAAAAAAAAAAAAAAGAAAAGGAATAAAGATTTATCCTGAAATATGATAATAAGAGAGACAAGGTATTTTTTTGTTTTAAATCATACTCCTTGGTCCTTACAGTCAAGGGTTAATTCTTTGTATTGTTGGAGACTGGAAGAATCTTTTCACTGAAACTCAAACCCAGGAAATCGGTAACAAATTCAAAGTGTGCTTAGAAGGAACTAATCTGGGAGTGAAGTTAAAATGTGATATATACTGCAAGACCTGAACTACAGAAAAAAGCCCCAACATACTCAGGCTGCTTTTCATTCACTTTTATGAAATAAACCAGAAACCAGGTCAATATCTGATTTAAAAATTTTGAATCCATACAATTTGCAAACCTGTTTCTACTGTCTTAACTTACGCAAGCAATCCTTGCTTGTGCAGGTAGTATCATTGAGTACACTGCATTGTCTTAAATTACCTGTAAGTTTTTGGCCTCTCTTTTTTTTTTTAACGCTAATTTTTTTGCTATGATTTCATGTTGCTTGGAATATATATGCAGTAGTTTGTTGCAGTACACTGTTATGGACGCT
>NW_010398519.1:0-3074 GCF_000710305.1 Buceros rhinoceros silvestris
CAGGCGGGCGCTGCGGATCTCCCCGCAGACAGCGCCGGGAACGCGTGTGCGTAAATGTGAAGGTGGCGGTGGGGACACCCAGGATAGGACCCGTCCTGACGCCAGCCTGAAGGGCTGCGGGCAGCAGGGCATTACTGCAGCCTTGCTTTAAATGCCTGGCTAATCTCATTTCAGATATATGGGCTGGCAGAAACAGCCCTATTTAAAGGATTAGCTGCAGGAGAGCTTCCTTTGATGTGAGTGTGCTTGTACCAGAGCAGCCAGGTAATTTTTAATGCATGTACAAATCTTGCCAATTCTGTAATACAGATAAAAAAGGAAGCGAGGCACTAGCTCTGAATACTTTTAGAATGTTTCTGGTGAGCATGCAGGGTGTTTCTGAAAGCCAAGTGGGTTGGGAAATCTGCCCCAGCTTTCTAATTGCCCTAAACAATATAGGCTGTATTTAAATATTGCTGAAGCTCTAGATACACAGTATCAGTTTACATACTATCATTTATCTATAATGTGCCATATTACATAACTACATGAGCTTTGTAATCATTGGCCTCAAGACATTCTACAATATTTCTCACCTTTTAAACAGAGGAATTTGAGGTATTGCATCTTACCGGTTCAGAAACAAAATAAAGGAAGGAGCGATGTATCTCCACGGAGATCGGGAACAAGAACCTACAGCAATTAAGATCCTGCCTGCCTTGTTCCCGACGTGCATACATTTCACATCCCCCTTTCCATGAAGCTCTCACTACTGAAGACCTGGGTCCTTCAGCAAACCTAAGATGTCCCAGGTACCAAGGCAAAGCTCATTCCAGATGAATGCTTTTCACTAATGCAAGGCCTGAACGAATCATGGACACAGCTAACCACCACTACCCCGTACCATCACCACCGCGCCCTCTAAGATACACAGCATGCATACCTCCGTCAGTCTCCATTCTGCCACGCTCCGGAAAATGATCACAGAATCATAATATGGTTTGGGTTGAAGGGACCTTCAAAGCTCATCCAGTCCAACCTCCCTGCAGTGAGCTGGGGCATCTGGAAGTTGAGCAGGTTGCTCAGAGCCCCAAACAACCTGACCTGGAATGTTTCCAGGGACGGGGCTTCTACCACCTCTCTGGGCAACCTGGGCCAGTGTCTCACCACCCTCACTGTGAAAAATTTCTTCCTTATATTTAGTCTAAATCTCCCCTCTTTTAGTTTAAAACCATCACTCCTTGTCCTGTTGCAACAGGCCCTGCTAGAAGGACTGTCCCCATCTAAGGTGCCTTTAAGTACTGAAAGGCCGCAACGATCAGACACTCCACTGAGAACAATGGCCTTAACAAGGCTGTCTAAAACCCCAGGCAGGAAAAATAATATTTCCTTGTCCGGCATTTTACGTTCGGCAACTCCTGGCACTCGGTAACTTTTTATTTATTCTGTCAAGTTTTGCCAATAATACAAGCCAGGAACCCGTCTTCGTTAGTTTACTGGCTAATGACCACTCATCTATGTGGTGCTGGAACCCGTTGTAACCCAAGACGACAGCGGGGGCTGCACTGGACTTGGCACTGCTCTTACTGCAGGAGTACATGGCCTCACGTTCCATTGCTCTCCAAGCTCCTCTCCCCGTATGTGCACAGCACTTTAGCTCCATCCTTCTGCCAAATTTGTTCAGGGTGTTATTTTTATGCACTAAATTCCTTGCAATCAGAGGTAGGTCAAATAAGCACAGCAATCTGAACGTCATGTGCCCAGCAGCCAACTAATCCTCACATCAGCAAGCTTCGCAGCTGTCACAACATCCAGAGAAGGAGCTGGTCAGCGGCTGTGATGCACAAGGCATCGGCCAAGGAGGAAGCCTACAACATCAGCCGCCAAGGCCGGGTGGACGTAGAGCACCTCACTGCTCAGCTTTGGGAGCCAGATGCCTTTGTTGCCAGTCTCTGGATTATTTAAACACTCCGCACTCACACGGCAGCCAAATTTTCACAACAGCGAAGTGGCTGGACTGTTTAATGTGCTCAGCTTTGTTCTCAATGGGGCCTGACGATTGCCAAGTGTTCAGGAAAGAACTTGGCCCCTCTATTTAAGTTGCTGAAATGAGAGCTCTTGAGCATTAAGTTCCTTCGGAAATCCAGCTGCAGAACTCCACAGTGGTGGTGGATGCAAGCTGGGAACAATGGTTAATGGAAACTTCCCCTCATACCACCCTAGTGATGTGTCTCAACCATGGCCTGGAGAGACCACAACTATGTCAACGGTGGCCTTTTGTCTGGATGCTTTCCCACTTGTAGAGCTCCACTCAAGCAACACTGGATATGCCAGGGCAGACCCAGCTCCAGGTGTCTCCTGGCAAAAGAATCCACAGGTTTTGGCAACACTTAGCAGTTACGGCTGCCCCAGCATCTTGCCTTTGCTAAAGCTCTTGATATTGCTCTGGTAGATATTAGCAATACAGGAAAATTTTCCAGAAAGGACTTGAAAGAAAGTTGGCTGTTCTAACCCCTTCAGTCCTCCTCCCAGCAGAGATTGCCAGTGAGGAAGTCCAACCTAATGGCAGTATTTCCACTGTGGTTCCTTGTTCAAAGAGAAATGGACCGAGGCCATTCGCTTGTGTCATCTAGGACACCAAACGGCTGGTAAAAAAACATAGCTTTTAATTGCTTGCAATAATTAAAATTCACAATTCAAAAGTACAGCATCATTTTTATATACCTACGGAAACAAAATGCTGATCTGGTATCATAGGGAGCTCAGTCGCCATATCCTTACTCTTAATTTTCCCCTCTTCAACCACCTACCAGCTGCATCCAGGAGAGTTAAGACAGAAATAACCTCTTCAACTGCACCACTGCTTGACAGGTTTCTCACCTGGACTGCAAGAGATCCCCAGCGAATTATGTGCAAGTCCATTTTGAATCACTCAACTCCCATAAAAGTGTGCCTGATTTTCAGGACATCTCCCTTCTCGCAGCCCTTCCACACTTTTCATCAGCTCAACAGCTGGCTGGAGAACAGCGACGACAAAAAGAAAAGGGAGTGGAACTGTTCTCATCAAAATATTTTCCTCTATTTTTTACGCATAT
>NW_010398519.1:3197-15187 GCF_000710305.1 Buceros rhinoceros silvestris
CATTCAATTTATTAGCAGCCCAGAGACAAAGTACGTGTTTGTGTATGATTTTTCCTTAAGTAAAAGAAAGGAACTTTGGGTATGCCAATCAGACTACACAGCACGGCAGATAAATTGACAGATAATCCTTACCCAGAGCTGCTCCAGAGAACCCCACTGCTCTGCCAGTATGTTTTTCTCCGCTTGGCGGCTGGCCAGCTATTTGGGATAGTTCCCTTACTCCAAATCACTCCCTGTCCCAGACTAAGCTGTCATCTCGTTCTGCATTAACCCCTTCAGCCTCCAGGAAAAGTTCTCTCAATGCAGAACACAGGGCAGCATGCAGGAATCGAGACAGGCAAAAATCCCCTCAGGCAGTGAAGTAAAAGGAGTATCCTGAAGATCAAGATTTATCGAGGGACTGTATCTTGTCAGTTATAATTCCTCAGTTACAATATTCTAAGCATCATCTAATTTCCCTACTATTACTATTTTAGTGTCTTCCAGAAACCAGAACAATTACATGGATAGTAAGAAAGACCATAATCCGTACTAGCACTGAAGGGACTGACAAGCCACACTGTATGATCTTCCAGCCCTCACATGGCAGGACGAAACCTACCACTCTCTGCCTGGGGGTGAAGGAGATACTTCACCCCTGGGTGTATTTATGTAAGCAGTTATTAGAGGAGCTTTATTTTCTTCCAAAGCAACAGGAGATTAGTGTAGTTTGACCACTGCTTCAATCTGGCACAGACATTCCTCTATTTCTTATCTTACACAAACTTGATTCTGCTGAACATGGAGTGACTGCACACACTTCCTGCGGAAAGAAGGATCTTAATCCAATGCAACCGCTACATATTCACTGGTCTTAACGCACACACAAAGACTGGCACACTGAAGTGTTTTTAAAATGTGTACTTTTTAAAGATATCAGCATTGTTTACAAACCTTGTGTAATTAATTATACAAGAACTGTTGTTTCCCCTCGCAGCACTGCATGCCTCCCGTTCTGGGCCTCTATGGTATTATTACAGTCTTAGGAAGAGTGTCTGACACTTCCCATTAGAGGATGCTGTCTTCAGTTCCTTAGTCCTTTGCCAGATTTCAACCATTCTGTTTGCATTTCTGCATGCCAATTATGTTTCTGCCAAAATGGTTCTACAGTTTCCTGAAAAACGTTCAGCAAAAATACTTTTGTTTTGAACCTGTTAAAAATTTCTAGTGAACTTTTCACTGAACGGCCTGTGCACTGGAAGAGAGGGCAGCTCCTGGATCAATGTTACTGCCCTTTTGTTTGCCACCTTAACGTCTGCTGCGTCCATGGCTAAGGCTGGGTGAGGAAGGGGGAATTTTAATAACTGATTAGGACTCAGAGCTGAGAAGGGGGAAAGGAGGTGAAGGTGGTGAGGATGAGGAAGACTGGTAACCAAGGAGGAGAGGGGAAGAGCCTGGAAGAGGAAGGCTGCTTCAAGCAAAGGCTGGGATGAACGTGTTCAGCAGAAGAACATCGCTGAAGGGAAGAATGCAGGAAGAAGGTGCCTGTGCTGATGGTACAAACACAGCAACACATTCCCCAGTTGCACAGATCCTCTTCTATCAGCACTGGCAAGGCGCCCTGTTCCCCTTCGGCTCCTTACAGCAAGAGTAAGTTGGCATCCTCTCCTCAGTGCCAGTGGCAAGACGCTGTGGGGTGCTGTCAGGGCCATTCCTACTCACTGCCAATGTGCCTCTGTAGGGGCGGCACATGAGAAAATCAAGGTTGTCTTTTAATTTATCTTAAAATTAAATGCAAGAGTTGTTTTAAGAAGCACAGTCATGGTTGCAACAATCTTTAAAATTTCAGTCACATACTATTTTTTCCAGATTCTTTCCTGATTCAGGAGTCACTTGTTTCACCCATTTAATTTATCCAGTTTCCTGAATTTATCCAAATGGACTAGTATGTTATTTGCTAAATTATTTGAATCTCCTGTAGAGACACAATTAGCAACTTTTCAGGAGTTCCTTCCAGCATCGACTACTACTGCATCTGCGTGCTTCACAGAAACAATTGTTTTCCCCATTAGACCCCCATGAAAGAAGAGGCAGCACTTCCTCTTGCAGCTGAAGGACACATTTTAAATCAGAAGTATGCAGCCAGCCTGTTGGGTTAGCTGAAGTTACAGGCACTTCTGTGCTTCAAATCAGCTCTCACCAACTTCTGGTGCAGATTGGGGGCTGTACACAAGCACAAGTGAGGGCCACCCAAGGTATCAAACCGGGCTCCTCACCAAATGGGAAGTAAAGACACAGTGTGACAAGCTCAGAATTCTGCTGAAACAGAAATTCTGTGGCAAAATTCAATCTCTCTAGACAAAATCCTTCTGTTCGTCCTGTCAGATTTTCCCTTCTCCTCCTGCCGCTCCTCACATTTTTTTGCATCTGCAGTAAATGAGGTCAAGATCCAAGATCCTACAGACAACCGCTTCCTTCCTGATATAGCCCTGATTCAACCAGAGCTGGTCTGACCTCTGCATTCAGGAAGGGAGAAAGGAAAAAAGAGGATATAATGTGATTAAAGCCTGCATCTCCAAGCAGTTAAAGGGAGGGAGGTTTGCTATCTCAAGCTGCACATGTGGCCTTTGGTCAAGCGTCTGCAGGCTTTTGAGGGCTTGACGTTGCAACTCCTGCATGTGGTTAGCACAACGTGCACATAACATGCTCTGCCTGTTGCGCCAGTAACATTTTGGCTCCTCAAAAGCAAAAAACAAATATAAGGCACCACCAGGCAAAATTTTCCAGTGTCTACTAGTCTGAAGACTCTAAGATCCATACTCCGAAAACCTCCCCCATCTTTAGCCTGTGTGAAGGCAGCACTTCGCTCAAAGATGCCCCATTTCTGAAAACTACCAAGAAATCAAACTTTTATTCCTTCTCAAACCGGCTCCTGCAAGACCTGTTCTCAACATTTCCCTTGCAGAAACGCTACACACAGAAAGAGAGGGTTTGACCCTGCTCTCAGGACACTGGACAGGGATTTTCCAGTTCTTGAAAAGCATGAAATTCACAGTGCTCTTAAATGCCTCTTCTGATTTTTTGGCGGGTGCTGCTTTCCTTACAAAGGTAGGCTAAGATGGCAGTCAGTGGGGACAGGGCCTGAAGAGAAGCTGCAGGGAAGAATATTCAGACAGGTATTTAGTTTTGATTAGAAGCATGTTTCACTTAAAGATGTTGATATTCTCCGATGCATTGGATCTTCATGACATCCTTCGGTGTATCTCTGCATATTCTCATTAATTGGCAATTCACATACAGGAAGGTTCCTCAAAAAGCACAGTTCTTTTTTCTTGCTTTAAAGGGAAACATTGGAATTGTTAACCTGTTCTGAAGGAGACCAAAAGATCCATTTTTCTTTTCTTGGACAATTTCATACCCAGCTTTAATAAACCTACCTCAACTGACAGATTTTAGATAGAGCCTCTGCGTCAGGTAACAGCCTCATATGGCATCCATCAATATGCCCTCACGTGGAGTACCACAGACACCACTTGTCCTGAAGGCGTTCATGCCATGGCCAATGTGCTCTGCAAGAGTCCAGACCGACTAAGTTAGTCTCTCGTTCTATTCCTCTGGCTAATGAAGATCCAGGACAGCACGCTCTCAGTCAGTAAACAGGTCTTGCAAAAAGCCACCGTGTAATCCTGAAAGCATATGCCACCCGTGACTCAGATATCTATTACCCAGTTCTGGTACTCAAGCCCATCTTGCTTGGGTGTGTTATCAAAACACAGCCCAGAGAGACTTCAAATGGCATGGAAAAGCCACGTGAAACAGGTACATTTCCTCTGACTCCCAATCAGTAGCTAATGGCAAGGCTGAGACACAGACAACAGATGCTATCAGCTGCTCTGCGAACGTATCCCTGAGGAAAAAGGGGTCACTGGGCAGAGTTACAGGAACCTGCAGATCTTGACTTCTCTTTTGATCTGTTCTGATCACACAAATCTGAACTATCTCCTTTATATTTTTTTGTTCACTAAAACAAAGTGCTCTGTTTTTATGTGATAAAATTAAATTGATGCTTTATAGAGAGTGATCTATGCAAAATAATCACATTTTAAGAAGTAGAGATACCAAAATAGGGACACACTGTTCCCATAACATTCTAAGTAAGATTTAGTATATTTTCTTTTCTCTCTGCCTTAAATCAGGACCCTCCAACATGTTTTGGAATAAACGAGAAAGAAACCAACAACCCAAAACCTTATATTTGGTTTGTAACAGGCCAGTAAGTGCAGAGGTCTAATTTGCTTTTACATATTGGTTTTATTCCCAGCACACACTAAGGAAGCACGAGGCTGTGTGGATGTATCTTTTTCACTATTGCTCTATTTTCTTAATTTATAAAGTATACAAATACATCAGTCTCGGGTAGCCTGAAAAATGGGTCAGAGGAGGAAGGGAACATGTGACCACAGCTTAAGGAAATTTGCTGGAGAACAGACTGTTGCAGCTGGACGTTACCTGTCTGTCCATAGCCACTACTTTACAGCTGCTGCATCATACAGGTTTTCGTGGCACATCAGACACAGACAAACCCAGGTAACTTCAGAAAGCAAGTCTGATTAAATGAAATGACGACACTGAACACTGGGCAAGACATTCTAGTAAATTCACGTCTAAACACGATAGTTATCTAGCACCAAAAAATGGCAAGAAACTACTCTGCTGAGGAGCCTCAAAGCCAGACGAATGCCTGCAGAGATTTCTGTGCCTAAGAACAGCAGTCACGTTTTTACAGAAAGCTGAGGACAAAGTGAGCAAAAAACTCAGTGAAAAGAGACCAGAAAAAGCAGCACATACCAAAATCTTTATGTTTTTATCTTTTGAAAATAGTAGCAGTGAAAAAGGTTGGCCATGGAATATTTCTTGAAGAAATCCTGGAATCCTAATACTTATTTTCCTTCTTGTGACCTCCTCTGCAAACTGCCCATAGCCCTGGACTGTGACTCTGAAGACACCACGTAGGCATGTTCTGAACGCACCGGATATGCAGAACCTGTTAAGATTTCGAACTATGTCAAAAATGAAATGAAAATGCCCCAAGACACAAACCTTCCACCTATCAAGCAGTGCATTTGTTGTGATGCCTTCACAAGGCATCTCAGCAAAATGGATCAGTGGAACTTGACTACCATTTCTTTCCATCTCTTTTCCCCCCAGTTCACAAGTAATAGAGGTTTTGCTTTTGCTATCACACGCAGCATGGCATGCCATTGTTAATCAATGATAAAAATATTATCAATAAATTAAGTCAATATATTAGAAAATATCAATATATTGAAAATAAAAATATATTTGAGTTTAACCTTGAGGCCAACGTGGACTGGCAAATCACTTATCAATTCACTGCACATGGAAGCTTTTAAAGATACCTGTCTGCATTTTATAAGTACATATAGAGGACTCTGTTCACCAAAAACAATCATTAAGAAAAGTGTAAGCCAATAGCAGCCTTATTTACAGTGACCATATTTGAAATACAGTTATTTTTCCTCCAATAATCATAGCTGCAACTTTCAAAATTAGTTGCCAAGCCAGACATACCAAATAACTTCCAAAACAAGTCTTGGCACTGAACCACTTCTTTAAGGGAGACTCTCCCACCCACTTCAAATGCAGTAAATTTTGTAGAAGTCTCTGCCCGCCCGAGAACAAAGTCCTCTGTGTGCTGTGCTGTACTCAGCGTTTCCCACAGCCAGACAACCAGCTCACCACCATTCTGATTGGAAACGACGTGTTTTCCTACTGTCAGAGGCAACGTGTCACCGGTACGGAACACTACTATTGTGGGTTTATTTGGGAGGAGGGAAAGTGCCAGTGTACTTACCTCTGACACCTTCAGCCTCTACAATACTTAATAATTTATCAGTGCTTTACTAAAAGCTGATTCCCACAGCAGTAAACTGACTGCCCTGGCTTCCCTTTTACAGCGGTGGTCATCCCATTCTCTGTACGGGGTACCTGGGAGCCAGCACAGGCCTTATACCATTGTGTTGTCCAAGGCTTTCTTTTGAGAGCACTTGAGGAGCGGGCAGGACACGACACAAGCGCTCGTGTCATTTTCCTCTTATTCACCTGGTCACCTGGAGGCAACGACACTGTTCTTCAGCACCGCTGCCGAACTCCCACTCCGTGCCCCTGCTGAGTACAGGATCGGGTTCACAGCAGTTGGCCATGCACAGAAAGGTGTATCTGTGCCAAGTGAAAGGAGAAACACTGGCGAGTTGGAAAGCACTGCAAACTGAAGGCAGCAACAATTCCTAGGCTTGCAAAACTATGTGGGCTTTACCTTTTACACTCCTGTTAACTCTGATTTTCATGAAGTAGGTGGTGTTGCTACAGCAACTGTCGTATCACATCATTTCTGCTGTCTCTGTCACAGAGATCATCTTATTTTATCTTAAACTCAGATATGCAGCTTTTCTTCTTCTAAAGCCCTCTATATTTTGGATATAAAAAAACTACACAAACTAGAGCTGTCCCATATAAATGGTATTTTTTTAAAACGTAGCAAAGCTTACAGAACATTTTTATTTGTTCTTTTGCAAGTGCAAAGGGAATAAAGAAAATGTTACTGATCAGATTTATGGTGCTACAGAGTTTCAGAAACAAATTAAGAGCTGGTCTCATGACAAAGATGTTTTGTGCCACCTTTAATGTGCTCTTCTCACAGAAGCTAACCGTGTGTACTGGTGCACTTCACCAGAAGTAACTCATCTATTCACAGGTGAAAACATCTTGCTTCCTTATGCCCAGACTCTCTCTGTACATGCATTCCACCCAGCTCACACCCAGCTTAGATGCTCCTGCCCATCCACCACACACAACACACTGTTCAACACGTGTATTTCACCCGCTCAACCTGCAGCCTGGAAGAAGCAGCTAGTGAAGCAGAAGTCTCAACCCATCTTTACATGATTCATATTTGTCCTAGCTGCCAGGGATGAGGTGGCCACCTGACTTTGCAGCTCCCTTGCTTAGTGACCCAAGAATTTGGTTCTACCTTCTTTGCCTCCTTTTTGCTTCCTGGATAAGGTCTTGGAGGACTCAGTGCACAAGCAAAACTCAATAAAATCCTGATGACAGAAAGGCTCTATTAAATTTTTGTTATGAGCATGCATTCCAACCTGTGCACTCACAGACCTTCCCTAAAAAAATTAAAAAAACAATGTGGAACTGTGGTAACTATTCAGTTACACCCCCAGGCTACTCAGGAAACAAAAGAAAGTCCTATCTATAGTCAAAGGTTATTGCACAAACCACTCAGATGCCCAGCTCAGACCACCAGATCAAGCTCTGCCACATCCTAAGCTGGTGAGTGTTTGTATCTGCTTCTTTGTAAGCATTTCCCATCACTTTCAAAACAATCAGTGCAGTCACCAAATTCCACTTCGCTTCTGCGAAGACAGGTCCTGGGCAGATGGAAACCTGCCTGCGTGGATCAAACCTGTGGGCATGAACTGTATCTCATGTGCTGGGTTAAAGGCTATGTATGCAATTAAGATACCAAATGGCCTTGAAGTTCTTTTCATTACTTTGCAAGCTTTCTTTCAGTGCCCCAGTACTTGACAGTTATTCTTTAGCTCAATTTCCTAGAGAAATGAGTTTTGTGCAATCGTGCTCTGCACATGTCTGTCTAGCCTCCTCCCAACAACTTTTGAAAGTGTTGGCAGAGAGGTAACGACGTGTATTACTGACAAGCTTTCTGAACACAGTGAAAACAGCTCTTAACTCCCTGACTGAAGGAAGGCTGCAGGAGCCTCGTTACATCAGAGAGTCCATGGAGATATTGCTGCTCATGGAACTATTTCCATGGAAGGAAAAAAGAAAAATATTGACCAAGTTATTGTTACAGCAGTCAGGCAAGTCACTTAATCCTCTTGTTCTGTACTGGAATTGAGAATATCTTTTTACCTTATCCTACCCACTCATTTACTATTTCCAGTAATGACGAGCAAAATAATTTGTTTGACAACTGTACTGTCACTTGACAATCTCTCTGAATTCCATGGAGACACATCTGGTATTGACAGCCATTAAAGCAGCCATGCACATGTCCTGTCTTAAAAATCAATGTAGAAAGCACTCAGATGTGGGTAACCCAGCCATCTGGTATCATCTGAACATTTATTCATTCTTTTAACATGTAGTGGAAACCAGAACTCTACTAGAAAGAGCTTTTTTATATTATCCACAGCACTTGTTACGCAATCAATTTAAGTCTTCTAACCAAGACACAGTAGGAGAGTTGGGAATCAACAAATTTGCTCTGGCAGCAATGAAACATTAATTATGGTTTGGGAGTGAGGAGGGGTTTGGTCGGAGGGGGATTTTTTTTCTTAAAAGATTTTGTTAAAATGCAAGACGAAAAGCTAGATGAGGGAGGCTGGGTAGGACACACAGCTAAAATCAGAGTGCTCTAATTTATGTGGGAAACTGCATGTCTCTGCCCACTTCAGTGACAGACACTAACCCACAGATCACTATTTGCTGTATCAGACATCCCTTCTAAGCCTCTTTCCTCTTACTCTCACTGCTGTGATTTCACTGCTGTGAACATCCACAATTCCTGAAGCTTGGGGAAGAACGGGTTAAACTCAGCAAAGAAAAAACAAGCAAGAGAAACATCTTTCCTCTTTCTGCTTAACTGGATAATTGGTTAGCAGGAACCTGCTTGATGAGTTTCAGCAACTCCTAGAGCTCAGGCAGGGCTGTTTCTGGGAGCAGCTAAAGCTGCCGACTGTACAAACATCTTTAAGGTGACCAACAGGGTACCCCTCGCTAAGGCTTGGTTTCTGATAACTGGAATTTCCAGAAGGCAATGAAGCAGTTAGTAAACCAAAGATCCATCTGAACCCAGTAAGAGCAGGGAATGGAACTATTTTAGGCAGAATATTTTATAGATGTTATATACATAAAGCTGTCTTACGGTCAGAATAAATAGATCATTTAAAAAAATGTTTAAGTCAATGAAGATAGACTAAATAATTCTCACTGCAATGGAGAGAGCATTAACAGTAAGATCAAATGAATAAATAACAAGTTCTGTCCTAGCAATTTAAGGGGCTAAGAAAATTCTAGTCCTGAAGATTCAGGTCAGAAACCAAAGGGCTTTACTGGATCTGTGCAATCCTCTGGGCTTATTACTTGATACCATTTATCTATAATGCAAATATGTCACTCAAGTAATTAGTGATTTTGAGTCCGGTTGGCTAAAAAGCAAGTACACGAAGGTTGATTTTCACATAGGGATTTTCTGGACCTGTATCAGACATGTGTGTGAGCATGTGAGTTTAAAAAAAAAAAAAAAGACAAACCCTCCTA
The DNA here is from genome assembly GCF_000710305.1 of Buceros rhinoceros silvestris. Classification (NCBI taxonomy): domain Eukaryota; kingdom Metazoa; phylum Chordata; class Aves; order Bucerotiformes; family Bucerotidae; genus Buceros; species Buceros rhinoceros. Next base: position 12,549 of record NW_010398519.1, read on the forward strand.
GAATCTTGCTCTAACTTTAAACCTGTCACAACTGTAAAATCACCCAAGCAGCACCTATAGCAACCAGAGCAAAATACTGGAAAGGATTTACTTAGCACTGTTCCTATTTTCATCTTCATTTCTATTTATTGACTTTGATGTTTCAATTAACTAAATGCTGCAACTGATCAATGGACCTTTATATACGTTGAGTTTTAACATCAAGAACCAAGCTCTCCCTTGCTGAAGCTCTGCCAGTCGAAAGAGTCCCACCACGGGGCTCTTTCTCCCAGCTTCTCTACTCTCTGAGGACGCAGAAAAGATTAAGAGAAGGCAACTGTAAATTTATATATAACCTAAAGAACAATGTACAGATTTGTGGAAAAGTATTTCAGCTTTTGCCTGTATTAAACTATTTAAACACAGATCAGTGTATCTGATAAAGTTACCGTAAAAACAGGCTTCCAGGCTCAGTACCGTGCATATAAACCAAACCAACCAACCCCCTCACGCACATGTCAAGAGAGATGTCCCTTCACAACAACAGGAACTGCTCCTCAAACACTAATGCGGTCATGTCCTGTACCCCCTGTACTCCCCAAGAGTTATGTTGTCTTGCGCTATTTTTTGTACAAGGGTGCCCTCAGAGCCAACTTTCCAAAACACACTGTATTTTGAAAAGCCCGTTTTTGTTTTAGAGAGAAATAAACGAGTTTGCATCACAAAGCCTTAACCTCCCCAAACCCAAAGTCTCCCATGCAGTTAAAAATCAAACCCAGCTTTATTTTCCTGCGTGAGTCAGGCTGCCTGCAAGCAGCTTCAGAGGAAGGCAGGTTTGGGGTGGAGAACAGAACCAGAGTAAGAAATCCAGAGAGGGATACTTGTTCTTCTAACAGCAGAATCCTATTTTCCCAAGACATTTGCTAATATTTTCAATTTAAAACTAGAGGAAAGCCACCCCCTTCCCCCCCAAAAGAAGTCTTAAATATTATAAAGACACACAAGGACACACTTTATTATTTTAACAATTATTGCTATTTTCAGAGCTCCAGCACAGCTACTTCCTTCCATAATTGGACTTCAATCAAACCCTGGTGAAGCTTTTGATCTTGGAAAGAGTAACAACACAGCTCTGTTATCGGCACATAGGGGGCAAAGAGTAGGACATCCAGAATTTTTCAAGAAAAGAAAGTTAATTGCTTTGACTTATATTTATCAAAGGTCACAGCTACAAGTTCTGAGTGAACATACATAACGGTGCACACTGAGAAATCTTGTATAGACTGGCCAAATAAGTGCTGGGATTATACTATGTGTGTGCATTTAAAAAAAAAAAGAGAAGAAAAAAACAGCAAAACAATGCTAGATTACTATCCAAATATACCCCAGTGGATGTCCTGCCAAACAGCAAATATGTGGCTGTAAGCTCCAAACTGAAATAAAAGCTTGGCCAGAAGCCCAGAGCTTCACTGTATTTTGCTCAGCTAGCCATAGTCTGGCAGAACAGAGTGAACACATTCTCAGCCACGTGATAAAGCAGCCCGTCAGGCCAAGCTGATTTCCTTGTGTTGGTTAAATGTGATCTTCAGACTGTACATACCAGCGGCTTTGGGAAAACGTGAGAAAGTGGGAAACAACAAGCCACGGGCTATAAACCAAAGGGCAGCAAAAAAATTAGTTAAGAGGTCTGCTTAAATGCTGGTGTTCCCAGTGCTGTGTTTAACGAGATGTTAACCGGGCTGGTAGGGCTGAGTGCATTCGGCAAGAGTGCTGAGCACTGGGCATTCCCCTCCACGGTTCAGATCTTGCTGATGCTACTCAAATAGCCACCAAGTACCACTACTGAACACAGAGAAAAATTAATGGAGACAGAATTTGGGCAAAGGGTTCAATCTGGGAAACGTGCAGGGTCTAATGGGATAAAAGCTGCCCCAATGGGAAGGTATTTTATTTTGATGGTAATGATAATAATGTTTTTAACTGACTTAAGAGGAGACAAACAGCATCCCTGGCCAGCATCGCAGGCGCACGTGACTCGCGAGAGCATGTTACATGCGGAAACAGAAAGAAAAGCCTCCAAACACAAGACCTGAGAAGTACATCCCTGCTCCAGATAAGAGCGACTCAGATGAAAAAGTCAAGCGAGAACGTAAGAAAAGTGAGATTTGTTTACCGCCAAACAGAAATAAATTGATAACCTAGACACGTGCAGCAGCTGGTGAAATCAGAGACAAACACGAGTTGACAATTACACCTGCAGTTCTTTCCTTCTATTTGGCTAATGATGGCTTTTCACGTGTTCAGCACAGCTTCCAGACAGAGACTACCACAATTTTCAACAATTACTTCAACCAGGTCGCACTGAGAAAATTGAACAGATAAGATGTTTCTTAAACTTGGTGGTCTTAAACTTGGACTCCAGTCCATGAGAAAAATCAGCCTTTCTGGGAGCGGCCACGTGATTACATACACATGAACGTCAGGTCTGAGTCTGGACAATCCATGCTCTGGTTAAGTGCCCAGACACCAACAGCTGGGGCTCTTCAAGGAGACACTGCAGCTGTCCAACATCTGTTACTGAAGGCTTGTGGTTTAATCTCCTCGAAAGGTGGACTGCAGGTTAACTTCAAACAGGCTGCACTACTTCCCAATAACGTCAT
>NW_010398519.1:15331-26914 GCF_000710305.1 Buceros rhinoceros silvestris
GCCGGTGTTCGCAAGGTCAGCCTTCTGCTCCACTTTACCCAGGTTGTGTTGCTCTCAAAAAAGGGCTCAATCACCAGACTACTACCACTCCAGAAACCCCTTCATCTCCCCACCAAGCCCCACTGTTTTTTGCCTGGGTGAATTAGAGCAAGGCATTGTAACAACGTATGCCTAAGGAACGTGACACAATCTTGCTATCTCATTTCTGTTATTCACACTCTTCTCTTCCAACAGAAATAACCTTTACTACAGGCAAGAGAATTAACTGCTCATTTTTTAATGTGCATGTATTGATACAGAGGACAGTTGGTGACAAAGGTGATACTATGGTCAATCCCTTGTGATTAACTTGCTTGAGTAGCTGTAGTCCCCAGAGAAGTCTGGAAATGGAGAGTGGGAATTAAACAACCATACCCTAAGATATTTGTAGTTTCACTCTCCAAAGCCTACACACTCTTTACTTCAGTTGTTGAGCTTGGGTGGTCACTGCTCCGACAGGTGGTCTGGCCTGATTCTGGCCACCTTGCTTCAGCTGCCTGGTTGCAGTCAGTCAGTACTTCACCCTTGCTCTACAGTAAGCAGAGAACTAGGCTACTCCATGGGGTTAGCCCAGCACATAAAATGAATACCCCAAATTAAACTATCTCAGAACGTATGTTACACAAAAAAAATCCGACTGAGCAAATATATGCTGCTGCGACAATTTTATTTTGACAATTTTTATTTTGATATGCCACTGCGGAGTGAGCTCAGCACTTGCAGTTATTTCAGATCTGTATCTGATTTTTTACTCTTGCAAAAATTAAGCTCAAGGCAATGTCTTAGGCACAGATTAAAAAAATAATAAAGGGAAGAGGGAAAAAACCCCAGAATTTGCAACATTTCCCTGTAAACCTTCTCCAACTTAATCCTGAGAAAGCACGATAAAACTCTTGAATGTCTTCTCATACAGCTTTTTTTTTTTTTTAATGACACTTCACATAGTGTGTGTCACCGCCAGACCAAATGGGCTTTCGGGTCTCAGCAACGTGCTACCCTTTCCTGACAGAGCGTGTGGAAATGTCTTGATGCCGTGCTGGAAGCAGAATGCAGGAACAAGGAGAGGTTCTAGCAGATGTGTAAACACCCTAAAGGCTCTGCAGGTTCGGGGTAGGGGGACTGGGATGCGCAGGGAGCCGGGAGTCCACCCAGCAGTGCTGCATTATACTGCGAGCATGTTGTGTCATTACAGCCTTATCCCGACACACCCATATTTACAGCACACAATGTACTGTACAATTCACAATGCCAAGAAACTCAACATATCTAATCTGGCAGAAAAACAAAGTCATATCAGGTTAATCCAATTCTTAAATTGCACAACTTTGAAAAGCCAATAGGAAAACAAATCTTCCCCTAGCTTGTACTCCCCCTGTTCCTCCTCCCAACACCATACCCTGCCACGACCTACTTTTCCTCTTTGATCCCTCAGCATTTTTAGCCCACTCTCACTCTCCTGTTTCTCATTCACTTCTAACCCACCTCCACCCCAGTCTCCGGTGGCAGAGTGGAAAGTTACGCTGGAAAAATCAAGTCCTAAAAGGCAGCTTTGTGCGCAGAGCCCCGGCCGAAGCATGCTGAGACAAATGAATGGCAAGACGCAGACACAAGGTCACTTGGACACCTGCCCGTATGTGATACTGCAATAATTGTGATAAGATAACGGGCCTCAAATTTTAGGTTGGCTGAGTGTGAGGTAGTTTCAAACAGGGCAGCAGAGCTGGGATGTTTCTGCTGCACAAGAGGAACGGCATACAGCAACGTCGCAAAAAAGTTCAGAAAATTTTAAAGTAATATAATTGTGCTCAACTTTGGAGAGGATCAAGATTCTTCCATTGCCCGGGATCAGCACTTTCAAGCTCTTGCCTACAAACCTTACAGCTGCTTTGCTAATATCTTTTTAAATTAAACCTTGGAGTCTACTATAATCACAAGACTCCAGGAGCTGAGGGTTTTAAACGAAAAACAATGGTGGAAAAAAGTTTGTGACACTCCCACCCAACAAACACTAAACCAATTAAACCTGGTTTCTTGCAGATTCATTTCTCAAAATGAACTGACATATCATGGTGTCTAAAGGCTGTCAGCTTTCCCAGACACATCTCATACAGGTCAGGCATTTTAAAGGTCTTATATAAATTCTCTGATGTAGAAAATGCACATTTTCATCAGAGCTCTTCCTGCTCAGTAACATATTCCCACCCCATCCACTCATCTACTTCCATGAAATTTTAGAAATGTAATTATTCTTTCAGAATCATAACTTTCTTCCCACATTTGGTTAAAATCAGCCAATATACTAAAAAATCAGGAAGCAGGAACACTCAAGAGGCTGCACATACCTAGCATGACTGGATACAGTTTGTTTTCATTGCAAACCAGGCAAAATAAAATACCCCAACGCTCATCTATCACAGCACGCAACAGAGCTGCAAGAGTTACACACGTTAGCCAGCCAAGCGCCCCATGCTGCAGCGAGGGGCCGCAGCTGCAGGGATCACAGACGTCAGTAACATCTATATTTCCACTATGCAGCACAAAGGAAGAGCGAACAGTGGTATGTCTGATTGCTGCAGGGCGCTTCAAATTAAGTGAGTTTAACCCTCTCTGTTTGGATGAGGAACAGGATTTGGGTTGGAGTGCTTAGTTCTACTTACTGAGCATTAGAAGCTAAGCACAGGGCTGGTTTTTAAGCAGACTTCTTGCTGGAGTAGGACTCATTTCCAAACGTTCAAACAGTGAGTCTGTATAACCTGTTTCAAGTCACCTCCTCTGTTTCAATGCAGCCCTCTCGCTTTGAGCCTGCATTTTACATTCTGCAACCTTGAGTAACGTACTCTTCTACAAGAAGGTTTAGTGCTATCATTTCAGTAATCTCGCTGTGCTAAAAATAGTGATTGCTCCCATCAAACAGGGTTCTGCAGGAGTTACTTTGTGTTTAGAAGTTTCACATTATTCTTCCTTCAATTTTTCCAAATGCAACCGCAGTTCCCTCCTTGTCTGCTTAGTATCTCAGGTTATAAGCAGCAACTAGTGGGACCACATTTACTTTCTATATTGAGTGCTTTCATCTGTCTCATGATTGCTAAGCTACCGGGTCACCTCAAATATAACAATGTCCAGCTACAAGAATTAAGTAAGGAGCTGTGCAAGCATTTAAAAAAAAATTAAAATCCAGTCTTTGCCACACAAAGTAATGGATCCTGCTACGGACGGTGAACCTTGTTCATTCATTTGTTTATTAAATTCTGGAGTACCAACCAGTTCTGTAATGAATGACTTAATCTTTGACCTATTGTCCATAGCCATGTTCCAGAACAAAGAATTTATAGCAAGCTGAGCTCCCTAAGGCTAACTGGAAAAGAACTCTTTTTTTCTTTTAAACCATTCTCCATCCTCAACAGATGTTTTACAAACTATGCCTTTTCACCTCTCTGATTACACACCTACATATTTAAGGATGACATTTTGTTACAGATGAGTTATTGCTGTAGTTCACTCTAGGATCTGCTTGTAGTAAATGCATGCTAATACATCAATCTGTGGGTTCCTGTCAAGTTTTGTTTCACTAATAATCTATGTTCCAGATAAGGACCTGAGTTTTCTAGGACCCTAATGCAATCCAGATTTTTTATTTCCTCCTACAAAGGAAATACACCAAAACACTAGCAAAGAGCTTCAAGGTCCTCAAGGCCTGTTCTCATTAAATGGCAAATAATATGAACATGAGAATAGTACCAGTAAGATGAAGAGCTCAAGCTATTTCTCTCAAAATCCAGCAGAGAACCCTGAAGGAAGAGCATGCCGTATCAGAGAAACTAAGCACTGGTGTTGAATGGTGTACAATGAAAATCTGGGCCAAATTTAGCCCTGGCAAGACATAGTTCAGAGAATGGGACAGGGAAGCATAACTGTACAACAGCTTCAAACATGTCAGAAGTTGAACAGTAACTTGTTTTCAATTAAAACTTCATGGACAGCACCTCAGTTATGCAAAACTGAAGCACTATGAAGAGCCCTAGCAGAAAAGAGAAAGAAAAAAAAAAGAAAGAAAAAAGAAATGTTAAGCCCAAGCTGCCTTACCTACCTGTGTTAGCTCTCCCCACATTAGCACCGAAGTTCTCAGGTCCAAATTCAGCTTGTGATAAACAGACAGCTTCTTTAATGCTATTGGTTCATTAAGAAAAGGTGATACAAGCTACAAAATCTGTTTGTCATGCGTTTTACATTCATTTTCTATACTAACTCATAATGTGTGACTTACTCCATTAAATGGAGTAGATTTGAGGTTTAACATTTTTTTCCAAAGCTTTCATTATCTATTTAAAAGAGATTGAACCACTCTTTTTCTTTAACATAATTTAGTTGAAATACTCTTTTCTGATCATCGCAGTCTTCTGTGGAATTCGTACAAAATATTGAAAATAAGAAATCTACAATCAGGTTTGTGTGATATAAATACTAAACAGCTCCATAGTGTACTGCCAGCCAATGAAGCTTCTGACTTCACAGTTCTCTAAAGCCCACCTTACCGATGATGACCTTGGTCATCTTGGGAAAACTCCACTGGCACACTGAGAGCTGTTACCCACTGCCCACAAAAAAAAAAATCCAGAAAGATGAATGACGAGAGGGTGAATGGTGACATTTTGCTGCTCCACTTAGGAGCTGATGGAAAGCAGTCAACAAGCTGCTTGCCTGCTGAGCAATACTGAATTCAGAAAGACCACATGAGGAGTAAAGTACTCATTGCTGAGATTAATTGGGCAGAATCTGGCCACTGCCAGCTCCCACAATTGCCAATCTGCTGTCATATAAATATGCAGAGACTGAACAATTTAATGTGCTTCCTAGTAGCTTTATCTAATCAGATAATACCAATGTCTTCTTTGTGTACATCTCCTGATGAGGTCTTCTCTCTTAACTGTTACATGTTCTATGAAAGACTTCAGGGCGCACTCACTTCTTAAAAATCAAATCACTGCGCTAGAGAATCATTCAATCGCACGCTCCCCAGCACACTCTGAGATGGGAAGCAAGGCTCCGAGAAAGACAGCGTACTTTTTCTAGGTAATTGCAACAAGTTCAACACTCGGACATCCTTGAAAAATTTTTAAGGGGATGGAAACCTCCTACTTGTTCCTCACTGTATCCTCTTCCTAACACGGGGCAGCCCTCACTTGCCTAAGGAGCTCTGTCTGTGTGGAAAGCACTATGCTCAATGAGAACTGAAGAGTCAGGACAGGTGTAATTTAAGAATAGCATAAACTACAAGGTGTTTCATGTTTACTGTTTGAACCCTGAATTAACTTCAAGTTCTTCTCTGCAGTCGGACAACTATTTAACCAATAATCAACCTTTAGCAGCGAATATTAAAATCAGATCTCTTGAAGGAGACACAGTGTTCCTGCTGCTAGCGCTAACAAGACTCGTGTGTTTGGCACTTTTTCCCTGCTTATCACGTGACAGGCTATTTTTAATATTTGCCTGAATATATTTTACATCTTCCTTTGATCCAGAAAGGTGTTTTGTGAGGTTTGTCTGCATACTGCATTTCCCCTGCCGTGGCAGTCCAGAGAGCAGCTTTTCCATTTCACTGCAGTTTCGGCCTGGGCTGGTAGCGGCAGGAGCAGAGCGCCGTGTGTGCGTGCCTGCTGCTCCAGCGAAAGCCGCGCTGAGCAGGCTGCACAGGGGACCGCCACGTGCCTCAAGCACATGGTCACGCAGGCGACAGCCTCACGTGAGAGTCAATGTGAAGAGCAGCTCTGGTATCAGCCTGCCTGACGGTTTAGCTGGTCATTCCCGTGTTGTCATGTGGGAGACCAAAGGTCAGGAAATTCCCAGCTCCTCTTGGTGCTGGAGATAGAGGCTGTGGACTCGAAGAGAAGGGGCTCGCACAGCCCCTAGTCACTGCTTGTAAACAATGATTAAAGCTGAGGCAAGGATTCTACACACAAGCTGGCTGCTGGGAACGCTGCCCTTCACGCTACAAAGGCTGTGCTGGAATAGGAGGTCACGTTAAGAAACACAGGGGAAGGAAGACTGCAATAAAGGGAGTGTTCCACACACACCCTTTTGTGGGCTGCCCCCTTCACCAGTCATCCCCAGTATGCAGCTGAGAGGCTGGATGGAGCAAGAATGAACCTCTCCCAGTTGGCTGCTGTGCCTATGACAAACAAAAGTTAAAAGAAAATGTCAAAAACCACCCTGTCACCCCTAGTGTCAATCATTACAGTTCAGTAGCTATGTGAGAAGTGAAAGGTAATGATACTGCGCTCTAGATGAAATATCTTGGCTGAATAAATAAACCATGGCATTCAATAACATCTCTGTGTTCTTGGAAGGGTGAGGAGGGTGTAGGTGTAACTACATTTCACACGGAAATAGTTTTCAGCTTTTTGATTACCGTACCCCTAAATCTTTTTAAACTGGAAGCAACAATTTGCAGATACTGCACAAAGGTGTATTTCTGCAGCAGCAGATTACAAAGCTTGTTTTTCTTTCCTTAAATAATATCTGGCATATCCTTTGCAAGAAGTCTAAGACACCCAGCCATCCAGGCAACACAGACTGAAAACCACTGCCCCAGGAAGGCAAAGAATAAGGGAGATTTTTCACAGCCTCCGGCAGCCCTCCCTCCCTTAAGGAGTGGGGCAGCACCAGTACGTGGGCAATCCCCAGACAGCAGCAGCCCCCAAGGCTTGGCGGCAAACAGAAAATTCAGACCAAAACCACAATCCCAAAAACCTGCTAATTAGGATCTTTCACCAGACTTTGCTGATGCTTCTGATTCACTCTGATCAAACCCTCAACAGTAGCTGCCCCATTCACACCAAAAGGGAAGAGCACCAGGTAAAAGCAACCACCAACTAATGACCTGCAAAATATGAACCTCCCTGGACATGCAGACAGCTACAAATACTCCAGATTTCCTTAAGGGATTCCGGAATTAAATGGAGATTTACTTTCCACCAAAAAAATGGCAACAGACAAAACAGGGTGTGCAACAGATCAAGAATCACAAAAACGTGTTTGCAGTAACAGGTCACTTTAAAAGCGAGCTTTATAAAGGCAGGTTTTACGAGGGAGACTACAGAGCTCAACCAAGTAACCAACACCCAGTACAGGGAGAGAAAATACGTTTTAAATGCATCTACACGTTACAACGAATGGTGGTTTGCAGTGCTAAAATAAATCAAAATGCTATTTTGTTACTAACAAAATCAGTACAGTGAAAAAGAGATACATCAGATTCCAAGCTTGGAACAGCCCCCTGCGTCCCTTCTCTGCCAAAGAAACCCAGTATTTGCCACACGCACGTTCCCGGAACAGAAAGCGATGGGAAAGTGGGTGCTTGCTTTATTCTTTGTCCAGAGAACAGATGATAAAAAATAAATTTCAGAGAGGATTTTGTAATGTCATATTTACAGTCAGGGTCAGCTCAGCTTTGCTGAGCCCGATGACACTTCCCAGTGCACGCCAATGCAGAATTCCAGATCTCTTCCAGAGATGGTTTAAAATGTGTATTGAGGCAATACCACTAGTTTCTAAAGACAGCTAAGGCACACGCACAAAATCAAATGTTACACTCTTCTATACTCCTCTGTGTCCGAGATACACCACGAACACGAGTCACACTCAGGGTTCCATGTGCACGTGTACGTCCTCCCCCTTACACCGCACACCCAGGTGCGGGAGTTTTGACCAACTGCACGTGACACGCTGATGCTAAATGCTGCAGAGACATTTAAAGTACGGATAGAAGCAGTGCAGGGGTTGACCCTTCCTTCAGCCAGACTCCACACGCTCCAACAGGCTTCCAAAATTCAGGGGACACCACAACAAAATATTTAAGAGAATTATCATCATTATCATCTAAAAAGTTCAATTTTCCTGAAAATAAGATCACATAGAATTAATTTTTATTGGAATTGTATACTTTATACTACTTGCTCTTGGGTTTATTACAACAATACACATCATGACAGTCGTGCGTACTGGAAAGGAAGCGCACAGCAATCATAAAACCTTTCTTCACGTGCAGTTCAAAAAATGTATTTTAAACATTTCAAGGTATATTAACCAAAAGGCTCCATTATAATGATTTTAACATTCATCTCCAGACTAATTTTTGTATTTCAAAGCAGCACACTGGCCTTGGCACTTTGATGACCTTAAATTACTGTTTTTTACTTTTAGTAAAAATTTGGTTTTTACAATATATGCTGTCTTACTTTAAAACCTGCTCAGATGCTAAACTCTAAGATGATCTCTTCAAAACACAGTGCTTTTAAAAAAGCACATGTAAACGCAAAATTGTATTAATCTTGAGGCACAGTGGAATGGGGCAAACAATACCTGCAATTTTATGTTTTATCCTACCCCTCAAGACCTGACTTCTTTCACAACAGTAAAAAAAAAAGTGTACAGAGTTTCTAGCAAGAGAAGTCTGTAACCCTGAGGTACAAACAGCTCAGGAAAACCTCAAAAAAAAAAAAAAATCAATGAGTTGAAAAGTCATGCAGTCAGCTGACTGCAAATAAATTCTGACAGGTGATCGTTGAAGGCCTGGCTCAGAACCAGGCTTCTCTGCAAAGAGGAATGAGGACAGATTATCTGCTTTTAATTTTATGTGTGTCTATGTGACAGAAAACAGCGTAGAATATCCGCACTGTTTTTAAAAACCAGCTCAGAAAAAGTGAGGGGGTTTTTATATTCTGCTCTTGCCAACTCAAAATATATTTTATCTCTAGAAACCCTTAGAAGTTTTCAGTTAACTGTGAAATGCCCTGAAACTGAAATACCAAACAAAGTCAAATGCACATGAAGTAAAAGTAAATGAAATTCATGACTGCGTGTGAAATTCACATACTTGTGACTTGGGGCCAAGGGGTCTGTTGACAGGTTTGGGGTGCTTTATTTCTTTATAAGGAGAAAGGAATGTTGCAGACTTGTAAGACTTTTCTATTTCCTCCTGCTCCACAACTTTTGTCCTTCTATTTATTTATTTTGCTTCCTTATCAGATGATTCTGACAATAACTTCACACACTGAGCATGGCAAACGATCAAGCAGAAGGGAGAGGAGTGGTTTCCTGCTCCCAAGAGCACGCTGTGCTTTAGCAGACCTTGTGTGAGCAGGAGCGCACAATAAATGTCACCCTTGGTCACTTCAGTGCTGACACTGACCATGATCTCAGCCCTGCTGGTGTCAAGCCAGAGCAGTTACTCTGGATTCAACCTAGTATCTCTAAAAGGATGGTTTCAAATACTAATAAACCAACAGAAGACTTCCACTGACATCAGACCGTTTTGAATATTGCAGCACTACAATCAGAACTTGGACTCCATGATATTCTCTTTGTGTAAAGCTCAAGGTTCCTCCAGATTGAACTTACCAACCCACGTCAGAGTTCATGCTAATTTAAGCAAGACTATAATGCAGTTCCAGAATTTAGTTCCTGCCCCATGTACTGTGACAAATTTTACTTTGCTCAAGAGATAACAAGATTATGGCCAGAATTTCAAACAGGAAGCATTGTCTTTAATTTAAAAATAATTACCTACTCCTGTGTTCTCACATCGAATGTTGGCCGTGGGAATATTCTCATTCAGGGTCCATTTAACACCACGGCACCTACACATTCCTATTTCATTTGTGGTCTTTTTACTTGCTAACAGATGGGCTGTCAATGAAGAAAAGTAGACGGGTTTCCTTGGAATTCCCATAGTTCCTTATGTAATTTAAATAAAAATCCCAGCGGAGCAACTTAACAATAACTAGAGCTTTTTTTTTTTTTTTTTGAGTGTGAGTGACTTGAATCATATTGGCCCTCTCTAAGCTGCCTGTCAACCACACAGGGAGGGTAACAGTTTACACCGGGGAGGAAGGCTCACACCAAAAGCCATAGGAAGTTCTTAGGGTTGATTTACCTGGTCTGACTGGGCTCTGCATGCAGTTCTGCGACACCATGCCTGGATGGACTGAAGTAGAAGCCCTGCTGCTGAGGTCCATGACAGAAGGTGATACTGAGGTAGCTTGCTGGAGACCTGACTGGTGTGGGCTATGCTCGTGCTGGTTTGGGCTGGGTGGAATGCCATTTTCTGAGAGGAATTCTTCCAGGTCCATGTATTCCAACTGGAAAGTGTCTCCATCGTACGGCAGTGTCTTGTCCCATAATGTTGGGCCCAAGAAAGCTGACTGAGGGACTGTGGCACTGGTGCTGTCATCGTCTAACTTCTTCTCTTTGTCTTTTTCTTTACCGAATGCTTAAACAAAACACATAAGAAAGATATGAGGGCTGAGCAATTAAAATATCAACTACTACTACTTCAATTATTCTCCTGCACTCTCAGTTGTAAGAAACAACATAAAAATAACTCCCTTCACAAAAATAACTCTTAATACAATGCATTTGGTAGAGAATTGAAGGGTCATGCCAAGTGAGCACCTCTGCTGGATCCAATCATGTTTTTGAGATTTTCCTCTATTTTTAGTTAACAGTTCCACTTGCACAGCTTTGAACGTCACCTTTAATAAGTACTCAACAGACTTAAAAGTATTTAAGTGGGAGCAAACTGGAAGATGTTACGTATTCTGATGAGAACAGCCTTAACCTAACATCCCTGTAATTTATTATTCTCTCACAGAAACTGAAGTCCCAGTCTTGCTAGTCCTCACACAAAGGCAGTCCTCAAATTCAGCACTTAACATTGTTTTAAGCCAGTAATTCACTACAACAGTAAAATCTGACAGAATATGTATTCTGATGGACAGCAGAGATAATAAAAACTCAAACGTAGAAGCAAAGAAAAAAAAAGGAGTCAAAATGATGTTTCCTACTCATTCCTACAATACCCAGTGACTCCAACACACATTTCTGAAGGGAAACAGCTGATTTCTCTGTAAGAATCTGAACCAGAAAAGCTTCCTGTCAACCACCATGCCCTCTTCACACGTCCTTTTTAACCACACCAGCCCCGGCGAAATCCTGCGAGCTCATTTGCAGTAACACTAGGGAAGCTGAGGACACGGAAAGCCTTGGCTCTGCAAGACCTTTCACGGGTTTTTGTTTCCCAAAGCGCATTTGATTTGTTAGAAATACAAAGTGCAATTATGCCCGCGCTACCTCAGCTTTCCAAAAAAGTTGGAACTTTCTACTGGTCAAACCTTTCCGCTCTACGGGGCCAGGTCTCCCGGAGGGCGGTTTCCCAACGGCGGCAGGAGGGGACTGGCCGCCCCGAGGGGAGGCTGCGGCAGGACCTCGGCTCAGGCTGGGGGTACGCTCCGCCGCCCTGTCCCCTGCCCTCCACCCAGCACTTGCTCCGAGGAAAATCGCGCACTTTAATTCTCCAGGTGCCGGAGCCGTCCCCGCGGCGGCGATGGAAACACCGAAAGCGTTCCGTTAGGTCAGGCCGACTGCGCCCATCGCTCCCCGCCTAATACCCTCACCGAAATCACCCCACTACTTAATCGCCTCGGGGCCGGGGGTCGGAGGGGGAGAAAAAAAGGGAAACTGAGGCAGCGGTCCCTGAGGCGACGGCAG
>NW_010398520.1:0-14724 GCF_000710305.1 Buceros rhinoceros silvestris
TATATATAAAATTTTAATATATATCAGAAATTCCTTTTTGACAGTTACATCAATCTATGTAGATAAGATAGATAAAGCTATAATTTTGATCTATCAATAAAAGAAATTATGGACATAAATTTTAAGGGTAGAAGGTATTGCTGGATTGTCTGACTCGCCTCCTGCAGCCATATTGCTGGGTAACGTGCCTGATGAAAGCAATTGCATCCTGTTCCAAACCAGAGGTCAGCACATCTGTTAAGTGAGAGTGAGGATGTGAAATTTCAAGATGGAGAGAACTGGGAAACAATTCTCCACTTCTCCAGAGGAAGTAATTGTTTATTGAAGAGGATGTGTAGTGCAGTGGACTCACTGCTTTTAAGCACGTCTTCCTTTGGTGTCTATACGTCCTGCTGTGCTCATCAGTTTGCAGCTGATTAAAAGGCTAATTTTAACCCCTGGCCTGAAATAACCAATTTATGTCAGTGCAGTTCTGCTAAGAGCAGTGCTGTTTGTGTGTATAAAAAAAAAAAAAAACCAAAAAAAAAATGCTGCCCAAGGGATGTACAGTTGCTGCAGCGAGAGAGAAAATGTTTTGATGTGGGTTTTCTTTATTGTCTCAAACTCTCTTTGAAAACAGTCCACACCTGGAAGCATGGGATCCCGCAGGTAGTAGGGAAGAGAGATCAGTGGTAGTTTGGATACTTGTAGGAATCTTGTGCAGTAGCATTGGGTTTGTCATGGACCAGTGTATTCTTTGAAGGAGTAGAGTGAAATAAGCCATATGTGGAGTCTATGTTTCCAAAGCTAAACTCCTTTTAGTACCTGAGCAAATTGCTTAAAACTTAGGGTCTGCACTACTGTGCAGCACAGAGAATCATTAACTGGGCAGGAGCATTCTTGTCAGGATTATTCCATAGCAAATAAGCGGTTATTAGCAGGACAGACATTTCTCAGTCTTACTCTTGGAGGGGCCTGCTGGTTATTCATCACAGGAACATGCTTGTTCGTGCAAATATAGTTGACAAAACATGAGATTTTGAAGTATGGGCAAACAAAGCTAACAGCTGTGGAGGACAAACATGATTCTTCCTGGTGTTGTAAAACACATGTACTAAAAGATAGTTTACTTTATTTTTGATGTCTAACTATAATGAAGATTTTTGTGTTAAATTGAGGACATTGATGTGTGTTCAGCTCTGCATAAAACCCCTGGAGTTTTCTGGCCAAAATGCTTGCTGAAAGTTGTGGTATAGACTTCATGTAATACTTATTTGAGTAGAGGTATATAAAGACACTCACTGATGAATTATTGAGATAAAAACTATTATTTATGTGTTTTAGGCATTAAGACTGCAATTCTTGTTGGAGGCATGGCTGCACAGAAGCAAGAGCGTGTACTGAATCGAAAGCCGGAAATTGTAATTGCAACCCCAGGCCGTTTGTGGGAGTTAGTTAAAGAGAGACACCCACATCTTTCAAATCTTCGTCAGCTCAGGTAAAGGTGCCTTTTGGACTAACTGCTACATACTGCACTAAGCGTCACTGCATACTGATTGTGTTGACTAACTAGCTAAATAATTTAGATTATGTGGGTTCACTTATTTCTTTGCCAGAGAGTTTTACTGAAATACACAGTGGTTATATTGGTGAAGGGGAATGTCAATTAACCAGTAGCAAAAACCTCATTTTTCCTTTAGAAACCTGACTTTTCAAAAACAAATGTGGAAGGCTCCTGTAGCTATCCCGGCATACCTGGTGTTCCTTCAGTTCTTGCATGCAGAAATGTCCTTATGTGTTTAGCAGGAAAAGTTCTTCTTAAGTGTACTGGATTCTTATTTATCTACGCAGGCCTATTTTTACACTGTGATTTCTATTTGACAGGTGCCTTGTGATTGATGAAGCAGACCGAATGGTTGAGAAAGGTCACTTCTTAGAGCTGTCTCAGTTGCTGGAAATCTTAAATGATTCACAGTATAATCCTCAACGACAGACTTTTGTTTTTTCTGCCACTTTGACTTTAGTCCATCAAACTCCCACAAGAGTTTTGCAGAAAAAGAATGCTAAAAAGATGGACAAGAAGACCAAACTGGAATTGTTAATGGAAAAAGTAGGAATAAAGGGCAAACCTAAAGTAATAGACTTAACAAGGAAAGAGGCTACTGCTGAGACTCTGACAGAAACCAGAATCCACTGTAATACAAATGAGAAGGACTATTATCTCTATTACTTCCTGCTCCAGTATCCAGGAAGAACCATGGTCTTTGCAAACAGCATAGACTGTGTAAAACGCCTCAGTTCTCTCCTCACAGTCTTAAATTGTGATCCTCTTCCTTTGCATGCCAACATGCACCAAAAACAAAGGCTGAAAAACCTAGAAAGGTTTGCTGAGCGAGAGAGGTGAGTTGATGTTCTACTTCTTAGTAGAGAAAAAAATTGTGTAAAGGGTAGTGAGGAGAGGAAGCAGCTCTGTTAGGGTAGGAGCAGGTTTGGGGAGTGAGTTAAGGGTGGTAGTCCCCCACTCATGAGCCCAGGTTATTAACTATTAAGGAAAAGGTTTCACAGGATGGTTGAGGTGATAAACTGGGACGAGTTTAGTGGAAGGCCACCATGGTGGTCAAGAAGCACTGGCTCTGCAAGGGGAGAGGCTGAGGGCACTGGTTTTGTATCACCTGAGAAAAAGACTTGGTGGGGACCTATGGTAGCCCTCTGTTATCTTAAAAGATTATGAAGAAGGTAGAGCCAGGCTCCTCTCAGTGATGCATGGTAGGAGGATTAGGGATAACAGGTGCAAGTTGAAATGAGACATTCAGGCTGGATATAAGAGGTTTTTTTGGTGAGGACAGCCGGGCATTGGAACAGGCTGCTTGTTCGGAGTTTTTCAAGGCTCAGTTGGATAAAGCCCTGAGCAAGCTGGTCCAATGTTACAGCTCATCCTGCTTTGAGGAGGAGATTGGACAAGAGCCCCTGAGGTCCCTTGGAGCCTGAATTATCCTGTGGTCTGGCAGCTCATTGCTGCTGAAAAAGCTAACACTTGCCCCATTTTCAGCTGCATACTTTTATAACCATTCTGCATGCCAACCTGCACTTGCAGAACCAGAATGCAGATCGTTTGATCTTTCTGTAAGTTGTTTCATCTCAATAAGCCAACAAGTTACTAACCACTTTTTTTCTGGGTTAGGATTTTGTGAGTTTAGTTAGATGAATTTAAGTTCTTGAGGGTCAAGGTATCTTACAGCAAAGCAAGAGAAGGGGCAGCTGTGCCTTTCAGCAGCAGTGGGCAGTCATGTTTACCCAGGCAGGCCTGTCATGCCATTTTAAGAATTATTGTTTCCTCCTGGCTTTGGGATGTCCTTTGGGAGGAGGTTGGTGGTCTCAGTACTTCCATAATTCAGAAGCCTCACAGTTTAGTGCTGCCTGCTGTCTGACTGCATGGGAATTTGTACCTTGGTAATAGCCTCAAGCATCAAGAACAGAGGTTGAAGTGCCGTGATAGATCTGCAGTATCCTTGGCAAAATGCAGTACTGATAGCATTGGCCTAGGCCAGACAGGGCATTTTCAGAGACTACAGATTTTCAAGGCAAGAAGAAATCTGTGAAACCATCTATAATGGCCTCCTGCAGATTGCAAACTGTATAATTTTCTCTGCTTTTCTGCTTTGAACCTTGTAGTAATAGACATGCAGTCAGATGCCATAAAATCGTAACAAATTCCCGTTATCTACAAGTAACTCACTTCAGTTGCTGGAAGATTTTTTTGAAATTAGTTGTTCCATACCCTAGGGAGACTTTTCATCTCTGTAGTAGACTCTTTATATAAAAGACTGACTTTTTAAAGTAGTTCTTAATTTCTAGGGGTAAGGAGAAATACTAATTGTCAGAACAGAATCCACTCCCCCACTTACATTTCATTTCTGGGATAACTTACCTGGATGCAACTTGGTAGAATATATTTCAGCCCCAAAAAGCTGTTAATTAAATCTAAAATGCTAATAAAGTGGTTTTTCTCAGCTGGTGAAACTTTAAATAACCTGCCTGTCCTGCCAAAAGATCAACTGTGTTGTTAATTGTATGGTCGTATCAAGATAAAGACATTTTTAAAGACAGCCTGGGCAGAACACTGAAAAATTTAATGAAGGGATGCATACCCCGCTTCCAGGCAGTCAGATTAGGTCATTGAATAGCGATTTGTGGTAGCATTCCTGTGAAGTGGGAGAGAAGAAAAGCACAGGAAAACAGGATCCAGGAAGGCAGTGAATTTCTTTATTGGAAATGGAATAGACCTGCTGAAGGTAATATTTGCATTTTTTTTCTTTACTGAAAGAATTGCTGTTTTGAGCCGGCCTCTGGTGTAATATTGGGTATAATTTTCTTCAAAGGCAAACAAATAGCATATTTCCAGCAGATGATGTAGTACAAATCTGTTCCTTAAGTTGCTGTGGTAGAATTCTAGGTCTCTGTATTTTATGTTCCTTGGCAGATGGTTTAATCTTCAATTTTATGTTCATTAAATGTTACCATTTTCTCAGCTGTGTCCTCCTGACAACAGATGTTGCAGCTCGTGGTCTTGATATTCCCAATGTGCAGCATGTCATCCACTACCAGGTTAAATATTTTTTATATTTTTGCTTTTACTGTTTCGGTTTTGAAATAAGCTTTTGCTGATCCATATCCTGGATGCTTGGTCCTGTGTATAGTATAGTCCTGTGCATAGAGATTTAATTATTATTAATTTAACTGCTTTTAGTGCTTTTTACTTACAGATCTCATTGCTGCAGTGACTGACTGTGGTAGGTAGCACTTAATGAATGTGTGGTTACATATGAGAAATGTCAAACCAGATGTGATTATCCTTGCTTTTTGCTTACCTTTGATGTCCAAAAGTGTCAGATGATGCAGCCCTGTAACTCTTCTCTGAAGATGCACACAATTTTTTCCTGCTTTGCAAATGAAATGACAGAGGCTCAGAAGTTAGGAGAGACACACAAAATACTATGCAAGGAAGAATACTGGACCAGAGAACAAAACTTGTCTCCAGACGTCATCTTTTAGTTTACCTCCAGCTGTGTTACAGGCAGTGTACCCTGTGTATATACAAACAATATTCTCTGGGAACCTCTTGGCTAAAGCACGACAGGCTGCTGCTAGCTTTCCATCGCCAGCTTCATGGTTTTTCTGATAATTCGCAGGTCCCTCGTACTTCTGAGCTGTACGTACACAGAAGTGGCAGAACAGCCCGAGCTGCCAATGAAGGCCTTAGCCTATTGCTGATCGGCCCTGATGACTTGATCAATTTTAGAAAAATTTATAAAACGTTGGAGAAGAGTGAAGAGCTGCCGTTTTTCCCAGTTGAAAACAAGTGCATGACTTCAGTCAAGGTAAAGAAACAACAGTCTCTTGCAGCTTGAGTAGTTGCTTACTTAGATTACTGCGTTGCCTATCATGTTCTTTCCTGATTTTACATGACATTTACTCTTAAGGACCTGGATTCGAAAGCGAAGTTAATCACGCTTCATCTTTTTTTAAACAATATTTGTGATTTGTCCTCAATAACTGGCCCAAGAAGAGTGTTCAAACATACATATGAGTTACACTTTTCTTGTACATTGTTATTTAGAGCTTTTCCTGACTAGGTTCCCAAAAACAGTACAGGAAAGCAAGTATGTTTTGTGGCTGGGGACTGGGATGGCCCTGTTCAGCATATAGTTTAAAGCCTTTAACAGACTAGAGAACAGTGGCAGGTTCAGGGATTTTCAGTGGTCTTCTTCTGGCTCTTCCCAGTTGAAGTAGTGAGTTGTCTGCTTTTCAAAAGATCCCATACTGTGATGCCACAGCTGCCACTGAACCCTGTCAGACCAGGTATGTTCTTTTTTTTTAGGTTATTGCCTGTTCTAAGGACAATTCAGTCATTCACTAACTCACAAGCTAGACAGTGGTTAGGATTTACAAAACAATATAATCAAAAAGCAACTTGTCATCTCAAATAAGAAGCCATTTCATGTCTCAGCATTCTCTTAACAGTTTGGGTGACATCAGCCATGTGCAAATGGGACATTTAAATACTGCATTTGAAAGGATTCCAGCTGGGGTTGGAGTGTTTTGAGTATTGCAGTCATTGAGAACAGAAAGAAAATGCGAGCAGTCAGATAATGCAGCAGGTATCTTCCTCACAGTATTCTGGTTCATGGTCATACAGTTGGCTTGGACTGAGTCCAGGGTCTACCCCAGTGGCAACAGGTGTATTACCGTCTTGGAAATAATGTCAGCAAGTTTCAAACTCCAGGCTTGCTGTAAATGGGGTACTTAGTGAGAATCTTTCAGGAGATGCAGCTTTCTGGAAAAAAAGTAAAAGAATGCTTCCACAGTCACACAAAGAATTTGATTTTTCCCCGCGCACACCTGACCCCCCTACCCACCCTGCATCTTCCCTTCCACCCACCAAGTGTTTCTGGTTACTGAAGGAAATCTGTTGTTTTTAGACTATTTCTTCAGAGGTCCCTTCTGTGTTTCTTAATGAGTAGTTCTTGGCTCTTACCATTCTCTGTCAATTAACGGGCAAATAAATACTGTTTCCACACTTAAATTTTCCTGCCACCATCTCATGATTTTCTCTCCTATCCATAATTATGCTTCTCTCCCCAGAAAAAAATGTCTTTGTAATTGTAATTACAGGACTGCAGCCTTTTAGGCCCTTGATATCATCAGGCCTCATTTACACCTTGCCCTGGGGTTATTCACAAAACCATTGTAGTTGGGACTAATAGTGCTGCTGGACATCTTTGTTCCACCTGCCTGCAGCTGGTAAGAAGGACAGGATATTTTGTCCTATGCAAAACAAGATCCAGGTGCATTTCTGAAAACATGAGTGACTCCATCCATATGGCCTGCAGGACCTCTCTTAGGCCGGGGTGAAGGTAGTGGCTGCCCTTTATTGCTGAGGCTAGTAACTTTAAGATCCAGCTGTACTGTGTAAATATGTAACCTGGAGATTACTGCTAACTGAATCATGATTTGTCCCTGATGTCTCTGAATTGTTTGTAATTATTTGTTCAAAGAATGAGGAGTTAACATTGAGGCATATTTAGTAGTTGAGATGTTGTAGAAGTCAGATTTTGTATCATGGGTCTGAAGAGAAACACTTCAGCAAATGATGACACATCTCCATTTGTGGGGCATCTGCTGAGACACCATCAGGGAGCAGAAGTGTCTCTGCATCTCAGTTGCATGTAATCCATGCTTTCAAACACGGATTCTGCTGAAGTGCCCCACATTTAGACCTGATCATGTCTAAAATGTTCTTTTATTCCAGGAACGGGTGAATTTGGCACAACAGATTGAGAAGGCAGAATTTTTCAACAGTCGGGCAAAACATCACAACTCCTGGCTGCAGCAAGCTGCAGAGGCTCTTGAGATTGATCTTGATGACGACATGCTTATGGGCAAGTAGAAATGCTTGTTTATGGGTATGCTCAGTGGTCCCATAGCGCTGGTGTCCAGAAGCTCCAGCATGGCAGAGAAACTCTTAAAACCTGCAAGGTGGAAGGGGAAGGAGTGTCTTCCTTTGGTACGTGGTGTTTCAGGATGATTGTTAGCAGTAGATAGTGCTGGAGCTGAGGGAGTGAGGTATGACAATTCTGGCAAGTTGCAGACAAGTCCATGTGTCATAGGACAAGAACTGTTCAGCTTCTGACAAACATTTTGGGATACTCTAACAGCCCAGTATGTCCTGCATGAGCTTTGTCCCCTCTGTGTCAAAAGAAAAATCTGTTTCTCCACTTACGCTTATCTCTCCCACTCTCCTGTATTAAGACAGCAGGACAGGAGCCTGTCAGCTGTGTGTGGTAGCACCCAGGAAACACTAGCAAACACCAAAAATTACGTGAGCCATTTAATGTAGGTTGATTTGTGTGGGCCAAATGGCTAATACTTGCATACAAGTTGCTGAGGTTTTTGATGGTTAGAAGTGAATAATTTGTTAAGTTTTTAAAATTAAATGTTCCACAGGCTGTGCTGAGAGAATCTGTAGGGCTGTGAACTACAGTTGCCTATTAGTTCAGTGCCATGAAACTTTGCAATGCTTAGATGCACTGTAAAATGCCACATTGTGTTCAAATTTTAGGAGCTGAAGGTATGATTTCATACTGGTTTTTTAATGGCATGCTGAATAGGGGTGCTGCCTCGGTCACTTCAGCTTAAGCTCTAAGCTGCTAAATATGCAGATGCCTTAATTTTGAAGCATGTTCAGATTAATTTTTTTCTTTCCTTTATTCATGACTCGACTAGCTTGTTCTCAACCACATTGCAAGCAAGCACTAATCATCTCTGTCCAAACTGTTCAGGAGCGCTCTCAGATAATTAGCGCTCTGCTGTATTGTTTTGACACAATCTGAGTATGCTGTGCTTTGAAATGAGTTTTGAAACAGCACATCCAGTCCAAGTGAGTTGTGGCTCTCAAGTGAAACACTTTGTAATTGCCACCCAGAATCTTGCCAGATTCATGCTTGAAAATGTATTCAGTCTCCGATTCTTCCATAGCTTCTTGGAAACCAATTAAAATCTCAAGTCATTCTTACCATAAATGAAATGTCTCTTAACACTGTTAGAAAGGATTTAGAAATGTCGTTTAAATTTACATTACAACAACCTTGATTTAATTCATTCTCTCCAGTCCAGGCCTCTGAGCATACTATCTCCAGTCTTTTCTGTGCTTTTCTTTCACCTATGTTATTAAATCTGAGCACCTCATTGTTGGGGGTTTTTTATGTATAAGGAGGAAAAGGCTTCCTGTTTTACAGGTGCTGAAATTAGGCATGCATAAAGGAATGAAATACACAGAAGCAACTCTGCCTGAGCTAGAAACACTGGGTTAATACTTTGTCTTCTGGGCCCCCTTTCCTTCTGTTCCCTAATCTGTTCTGGGTTGAGAGCCAACGGAATAATTTAATAGAATGATAGCTGGGGTATAGTTACTCAGGAGTAAGGATTCTTCTTGATTTCATTATCTGTGGGAGTTGAGTGACCTTGTTAGAAAGATGATGTTAGCATCTGCCCCTAGCACTACAGAAGCCTGGTGAAAGAGGCCAATGCAAGTTCCTCTCTTGTAACATTCTGTATCTCTGATTTCTGCCCCAAGGAAGAAAAACTAGTGAGCAAGAAGAAAGCCAGAAGCAAAAGATGCTGAAGGGGATGAAAAAACAATTAAAGCATTTGTTGTCCCAGCCACTGTTCAAAGTTCTTATGAAAACCAAGTACCCAACACAGTCTGGAAAACTGCTCCTGCCTCAGACATCAGTGGGTGTTTCAGAATCTGCTCTGGGTACTGTGTCCAAACAACAAGCTAAGAAGAGGAAATCAATAAAATTAAGTTAGGTAACTGAATAAGGTCCCTCGGGGCACCGGAAGCAAAGTCAATCCTTACCGAGGCTGCCAGTGCTATGGAGAAGGTCAGCAAGTAGACATGTAGTATCCCAAGATGTTGTCTGTGTCTTGGTTGTGCAGGCACAAAGCAACATGTTGATTTAAAGGGCTTTGTTAACATGCAGTTAGTTACTGTTGAATCTGGTCTCGTTGGATCTTGTTTTCTACATTATTACTTTTTTTTTCTTACTCTCTGTATTAATAGAAGTTAATTAGTATTTAAATAGTTGTGCTTATTACTCCTTTATGTGAGATGGGTAAAATTCGCTGTGGGCATACTCTAATGATAAAACTTGGTTTGAATCTTAATGTCCCTAGATGAAAGGGGAAGGTAAGCTGTACACAGCCTAAATACAATCTGAGCTGGGAGTAATGGGAGATTTCGCTCTTAGTGCAGCCTATTCAGTGAGAAAGGCAGCAAATATAGGTAGTGTTACCAGCTGGTCTACTATTCTGGTTAAGGAAATCTCCCAGTTTTCTTTCTCC
This sequence comes from Buceros rhinoceros silvestris, assembly GCF_000710305.1. Taxonomy (NCBI): domain Eukaryota; kingdom Metazoa; phylum Chordata; class Aves; order Bucerotiformes; family Bucerotidae; genus Buceros; species Buceros rhinoceros. Next base: position 9,883 of record NW_010398520.1, read on the forward strand.
TCTGATAATATTTCATTGTTCTGTTCTCCACTGGGTCTAATTCCATTATTCCTGTGTTAATATGTTTTAGAATGTGCAAAAAAAAGTCAAGATGGCAATGGGTCGGGACTCACCTTGAGAGATGTGTAGAATTTTGAGGAATAAATGTTGCTACTTGTTGTTTTGTCAATAAATATTTGGAGTTAAGCCTGTATTTGAAAACATATCGGAACCACATGACCTTTGATTTAATGGAAAAGGTGATGACGTTGTGAAAGGTCACTTTTGAAGACTGCTTCCTTGTAATTATGCTTTAAAATCATTTTAACCTGAACTGTGCAAAACTATTTAAAGCTATTTTTAAAAATGTATCAGAAAAATATATTTTTAATTTTTGTTAATTACATCTACTATAAAACTCAAAGCTTGTGTCTGCTTTCAGTCACTTGAGATTTCTGCATTCCTCATAGCTGATGCCCTTTGCTCTTAGCAGACAGGGAGAGGGGAAGAGCACCCAAGAGGTAAGACATAGCAGTAGGATCTGTGCTGGTGGGAGCACAGGGAATCTTCACCTGCCAGCTCTATATCGGGCTGGGTTTTTGTGTCTCATACACCACAGAACCCATGTCATTGCCGTGATTGGAAGCATCAGTTTACTCAGGTAGTCAAAGAGAAATTTGTCTGTGGAGTTGAGTGCCACCTCCAAGCACTTGCCAGTTATGCGAGAAGAGCAAACTCTTTACTCTTTCATCTATGCAAATAATTGAAGGCCCCCCTGCTCGCACAACACTGAAGAGTTTTACTCTTGTTCCCTTGCATTACTGAAGAAGACCTGTGATAACTTAAGCATACAGAGCTTATCAATTATATATGAAGCTTTCCTTGCAACACTGTCTCATGCCCTTTGGAGTGGAGGGGGGAAGCTTTATGGGGGGAAGAGATGGTAAGATTCTGTTTCTTCACCCATGTGAGAAGACGACAATCTTTGGGAGTTAATGTGACGTCTCGCCATGGGTACTCAAACCAGTACACATCTGAAAAACAAAAAGAAGAATTTAAAGAAAGTTCCTTGTCAGGAAAGCTGAAAAAAAGAATTTAGCAAAGGCAAGCATGTCTTCACGCCCTTTCTGTGCAATTTTAATCAAGTTCTTACATTATGGAAAGGAAACTTGCATTTGTTTTGCAGCCCTGAAGGGACTGGAGACCAGGTGGGCCTTTTCTGCATGTTGTGCTGAATTTCTGCTTACAATTAATCAGGAAAAAGGTTGTATCTTGACATAAGAGCTCTGCATCTCCTCCCTTGTCTGAAAATCTGCATGAAGCAGGAGAGTTTTTGCAATTTCTAATTCCACGTGATCATGAGAACTGAATTCAGGGCCATTGAGAGTATTGTTGTTTCCTTTTCATCATTCTGTGAAATTTTTCAGCTGCTTCTGTTTTACTGTGTTTAACAACCTAGTTCTCACACTCCTACCCCTCTGTCTGGCCCTCAGCCCACTGTCTTGCTAAGTCTCCCAAAGATGGAGACTGACACTTCTGCCCTCCTCCTCACCTTCTTCATGCTTGCCTGTGGCATGCTCTGATGCTGGTTTTCTCCTGCAGCCTCTGATGTGCTCAGCATGAGCTCTCAACGCTCAGTCTACCGATGCTGCACCCCCACAGGAGCTCAAGCTGAGCCTGGACCCTAAAAATATCTCAGTGTCTTGATACTTGTCTAGAGCTCTGAAAGCTCCCTTGTGGCTGCCTGCTTTGCGTGTTCTTATTTTACTAGTATACGATGAGTCTTCTATCTAGAGGAAAAACCTTGTTCTTGCTTTAGATAATTTAAACAAATTATTAAACAGTAGCTGGAAGAATTACCACTTAGCTACCCTCCTCCAATGTGAGCTAGGTTACTGCAGGATGAGAGGAGGGCAAAGAAGAATGTTTTCACCGACTCCAATCATTAGCATGTGTATCACTGGTGTAAATCAGACATGAAGAGTTTTACATCAAGTACATATGGTAAATTAATTTTAGGATTGAATAAAATTTGTAGTATCAAATGGTTTCTGGAATGCTCTGCTGGCACAGCACTTAAATGCAGGACTCAAACAAGTAATCTTGTGTTCTGTGGCAGCTTATGTCTGTTAAAACAACCCATTAATTAAAGGACCAATTAAGTCTATTTCAGCTATCAGAGCAACTTCGAAGTAGATTAATAGTGTAAGTTCAGTGGAATGTTGGTAGGGGTCAAGCTGATACTGAGCAACCAAGTACTACGTAACAGAAAACTGAAACCTTAATAGCTTCTGAGCCTTCATTTTTCATTTTGTGAATGTGTGGGGCCAGCTGACCTCATCCTTGCTGTAGAGTCCCTGGTCAATCATATACCTGTCATGAGAAGGAAGAGTCCCTGTAGTGAAAGACATCTGCCAAGGAGATAATTTGGACAGGATCTCACATATTGGACAGCAAAGTTTCCTGACATTCCCCTACCCTTTTCTTTCTCTCCTACCCTGTATGTTAATAAAACAGCAAGTTAGCGAAGCAGAAGCTGGAGTGCTGCCTTGCCATATGCCAGCAGCCCAGGCACATGGCTAGCCATGTGGCATAGGGGAGATAATTTGCACCATACTGAGAAAGGGCTGGATACTGCATGCTTACCGCAGTCCGTGTATCCAGGTCCCTAAAGGGAAAAGAAGGTAGGAAAAGGAGCTTTCTGGTGATCTCACCTCATACTGCCTGACACCATGAGGAAAATCTGGTAAGAAACACTGTGCTTTCTTGGGTGTCAAAACACCCACTGCTTTGTCCTGTGCTAGCAGGGTGTGTTCTGGATGCCTGAGTGATTCCAGATTGTTTGATAAATGGCTTGGAGAAGGAAGGAGCTCAGAAGACCAGGAGTTGAGTGACTAGTAACAGACTGCTAATACAGCAAGCAACAATATGTGAGTAACAGCCAATAATCGTTGCAGACATGTACGATGTTGTCAGAGGTCATAGGATTGGGGAGAAGGAAGGCACCAGACAGAAGGGCTCTCTTTTAGGAAATGGTCCTGATTCTGTAACCCTCTATAGATCCCTTCCACCCCCACTGCCCCTTCTGATACTCAGGCAGATGTTGTCTGGTATTTTTTTGGTCTGTGAGAGATTTCCTATTCCAGCTTCCTTTTGTGAAGGGTACTTCAAGGCTTCGGTGTTTTCTGAAGTCAATCAAAAGCTTCTCCTGGGGTTGACCTCATACAGTGGATACTAAAGAGGAAGATTATCTGTGACTCCTGAGGCAAGTTCATCAGCCTGGGGAAGCAGGTGAACAGAACTGCTACGCTTGTTTGTCTTGGAGTTCAGCAGCTCTTGCTGTGAAGCTGGAAGAAGTGGTAGCCTGTTTCCAGAGCAACCAACTTTAGATAGTACAAATTGCCAAATCTCTGTAGGTGAGGGCTGCAGTTACAGAACACAGAACCAAATCCTGGGTTGTTAAAGGAGAAAGGGCACTGCAAAGTACACTTGGGCTTTGATACCACTGGGCTAATTAGAAGACTGATATTCTTTCATTACTGATGTAGTTATAACAGTCTAATGGAAATCATGGGAATACCTACACCTGTATAAGCAATTTTAATATTGAGAGATTTTGTCACGGCTTTACGCACACTGGCCACCATAACAGGGTCTGACTCTAGGAATGAGCTGATTAATGTATGGATTGGATTAATGTCCAAGTGCAGGTCTCCAATTCCCCCTTTATCAGTTCTCAGGTTACAGCACGAGCTGGCTGACTCCAGAGAGGGGCTCCTACCCCAGATCACACTCCTCCGTTACACCTGTACCACCCAGCACTTGATCCCCAAGTTCAGTCACTTAATACCTACATACACAGCACCAGCTTATGTATCCACCTGCGCCTCTTGCAGCAATATTTCCCTAACTCCAACCTCAATGATGGTTTTCCTAACAACTTTTTTAACAGTTATTAACACACCACCATGACATGGGCCACAATTATCGCAGGTTAACCAAAGCCAGCCATGCTGATGCCATATCAAGCCTTTCCCTCTTGGAACTAAGCTGAAGTGATTGTTACTCTGTAAGTATAGTGGATACACCAAACAGGACACTGTCCTTGATTCATGGTCTCTGATGGTCCACTTGGTCAAGAAGCAGGTGACTGACTCCCTGGTCCAGGTTACTCTAGAAGGAAAGGAAAAATGATTCTGGGATTTTCTTCAAACTTTGTAAGCTTGAACAATCCCAGTTTCAATTTCCAAGTAGGATTGATGGAGTGCTGCAGAGTCGATGGTAATCCATCTAACTGATGTTCTTTGGGCAGTTGTCTGACCTGAAAGGAGAATCCTTTTCTGCAGCCTTTACAGCAAAGCAAGAAGTTAATAACACAGAATACAGACCCTTTCATTTAAGGTCCAACTTTTTTTTGCAAGAGTGGACTTTTATCATTACTGCATCTCCACACTGGGTATCATGTACTTGCATTCCAGCTGGTACTAGTTAAAACTATCTGGCTTGTGCCCTCTTTTCTGGTGGATGTCCTTGTATCCTCAATACAAATTGGGTAACTCATTCATCTACATCTAAGAGGCTGGTCCTAGTGGGGACAAAAGTCCCAGATAACAGCTAAGCGCCTACCAAACACTGTTTCTGCTGGGGACAACCCTAGAGGTTGGCAAGTGGTATTTCTAATATCCCACAGCACTATTCCTAAAACTTCTGGTCATTTCAAACCTATCTGACCACATTTGAAAAATTTTGTTTTTGAGAGTCCTTTTCCTTCTTTCCACCTGTCCTGATGACTGCCCATGGTATGGAATGTGTATTTGTTTCTGTTTTCCTAAACTTTTATAGCTATTGTTTATTATTCCTGCT